>NW_019397323.1:105113-108911 GCF_000591075.1 Eurytemora carolleeae
TAGGATTGTTTATATGTGAAACCTTTCCTCCCTAGTCCCTACACGAATTGATAAAGCTAAATGTTCAAATTACTCTTTGTTTACAAATGTGCATTAAAGTTTACAATTATAAGATATTAAATAATTAAAATTGAAATGATATTCATCTATATTTTTATGGGAACACGATCATTTGCTATCAAATCACTTGCTATCCACTGACTTGCAATCAAAATCAATTGCTATCAGCCTCTAGTGCTATCCAAACATTTGCTATCAAACACATTTGCTATCAAACCCATTTACTATCAACTCAGTGGCGATCACATTCATTTGCTATCAAGCCTAATTTGCTATCAAGTCTAATTTGCTATCAAGCCTAATTTGCTATCCAGCCTCAACTGCTATCAGCACATTTGCTTTCAAGCCTCACTTGCTATCAGGCCAATTTGCTATCAATCTTCAGTTGCAATCAACAATTTTGCTATCAATCATCATTTGCCAACAAATTTTTGACTTTCTCTTAATCTTTTTAGAAATTGATTTCCTAGACATCCGCCAAAAAAATGGAAAAAATTTCTCAAAATTTGGAATTCTTCATTCTTTGGCAAACTTTGCGTGGGTTTGGGTTTATATGTAAACACCATTGTTCGTTTTTTAAAAAGATGTCTGAAAGAAGATTTAAACTGAATATCGTACTGCATTATTGTAATAATTACTCTTATCCCTGTTTCATTAAAAAAAAACTAATATGAATTGAACAAACATATTATTTGAACTGGTTTTTGAGAGCAACTAAGAACTGGTTTTGATAGCAACATATTTATAAAACAACTAATTTTGAGAGAAATTTAAGTTAGAAACTAGTTTGGGATAGCAGATGAGCATTGATAGCATTTGAGACTGGAGAGCAAACGTTTTGATAGCAAGTAAGGTCTGATGGCATATGGACCTGATAGCAAGTGAGGCTTGAGAGCAAGTGTGGCGAGAGCAAGTGAGGCTTGAGAGCAAGTGTGGCGAGAGCAAGTGAGGCTAGAGCGCAAATGAAAAAGATTGCAAATGAGGAGATTGCAAGTGAGGTTGATAGCAATTGCGTCTGATTGCAAGTGAATGGATAGGAAGTAAGTTGATAGCAAATGAGTCTGATTGCAAGTGAATGGATAGCAAGTGAGTTGATAGCAAATGAGACTGATTGCAAGTGAATGGATAGCAAGTGAGTTAATAGCAAATGAGACTGATTGCAATTGAACGGATAGCAAGTGAGTTGGTAGCAAATGCGACTGATTGCAATTGAATGGATAGGAAGTGAGTTGATAGCAAATGAGTCTGATTGCAAGTGAATGGATAGGAAGTGAGGTTGATAGCAAATGAGACTGATTGCAAGTGAATGGATAGCAAGTGAGTTGATAGCAAATGATCGTGCTTCTTTTTATGCTAGCTTTGGAACCCATGGGAAATATCCATCAACCTCAGACCTTCTCACGCGGAGAAGCATCAAGTTCAAGTACCATTTACAAGCACTGCCCAATATGTTCTCACACGTCTGTTTCAAGACTCCAACTGTTGATAATCTACTCCAGCCAAAAAATCCTTTATCACATTTGTCATTATTTGTAATTGGAGATTCTGACATTTTCAAAATTTCACGTTTGGTGTAGTTTTCCTTTTTTCCACAGCCTGCAACAGAGCTCAAAAACATACACATTAATTGTGTATAGATCTATATGTAGTATAGTCATATCATTCAAAAATTGTGTAACCCTTTAATGACCCTTTAATGACCCTTTAAGAATTACCCCATTTAAAGTATGACTAAATCTGAGTAAGTCCTTAAAAAATATACTGCTTTTAAATAAGTCTCTCTCTCTATTCTATCCAGGAAACTCTCAAGTGAAAATAAACCCTTTTCATATAGAATCAATTCTCTCAACTACTCTGTCTTAAACTTAACACGAAAATACCTTGAAACATATATTGAAGATCTGATATAGACGAGACTACAGGCAAAACTGGGCAGTTATAAAGCGTTGCTAACCCTTTTTATACCCAGCGAGCGCAGCCTAGCTGAGCAAGCCTGTTTTGTAGAAAAAGGGTTTTCAACATAAAAAGAAATAATCTGCTGCAATATTCCCCCCCTTGTCCAATCTGGACCGGGGAAAAATATTGAAGCCTCTCTTTATATATACTATGATACAAAAATTCTTTTAAAAAATTACTATGATGATGATGGAATTTAACTTTTTTTTTTTTTTGGAAAGTTTTATTATCTGGTCCAGATCAGTAGCAGTGAACAACAGCGTTGCATAATCAATTGGAGCAGCAGGTATGACGTAAACAGGAGTATAAGCAGGGTGATGAGCAATTTATGCAACATGGTTGGCATAAATAACAGGAACATTTTGAACATCTGCGTAACCAACATAAGCTAGTTTCATAATCCTTAGAAGCTTATTTCTCCTCACCGTTCGTAGTATTATCAGCAGCATACCTAATCATGTTGATTAAGAGTTCCCCCTACAACAGCTTTGCACAATCAATTGGAGCAGCTTGATTAGCAATTTATGCAACATGGTTGGCATAAATAACAGGAACAATAACAGGAACATAATAGTATAGCTGCTGCCACCTTTACAGTATCTTCAGCCTGTGTATTGTACTGAGAAAGATGGGAGCAGTCTCAGATTAAATTGCAGCAATAGCGTCAGCAGGCTGGGAAGCATATGAAGTTTGCACTGATGTAGCAAAACAGCTTCTGCAATAGGAGCATCTTGAAATGCAGGGTCTGATTTGATGTACTGAGTAGAAACATCCTGATATTCATAGTATAATGTATAGGTCTGGTAAGCATAGGACAACTACAGGCGCAGCAGCTGTAGGTACCACAGAAATACCTTCCTCTTCAGCAGCTGTTGTAGCTATAGGAGAGCAGTAGGCCATTCTACATCATGAACAGGGAAATTGGTAGCTGTAATTCTAAAACAAGTAATCTGCTATCTACTCTATCTGTTGTGTCATAATTTTTCAGATATGTTGTAAGTTTTGGACCAGATTAACTTTCATTTATAATTATTCCAATAAAGAGTTTCTTCAATTTCGCATAAACTATTCTTTTCCAAAGTTTATTTTTCACTTTTTAATATCTCACTATTATTAAAATATTATAATCAACATAAGTTTTAGATTTTAAATGTAAACAACATACGTTTTTAAATCATTCTGATTCAAACATTTTAACAATTTGCTATTGCAATGTTAATAACTAAATTTAAGCAACGATAACATTCTATAACTAAATTCGTATTCATTTTCTGTTTTTATATTTTCTGTTTTGTATTTTTTCTTAAGCACATATAAACTATATTTAAACAAAACTACATATTACGAAAAAATTCAGTTCCGTTTGATGTGGTTTAAAGACAAACAATTTTGCTTTTACATAACATCCATCTGTACAAAAAAACGATTTTAGTAAAATTCTGATAATGTGAACACATAATGAAGGTTATTTAAATTCTTATAATTATGAATAGCATGGCTAAAAATACTAATAAAAACTCATGGCAGGACATGCCCTTCTTTAAAAATTTCCAATTTTTTTATCAAATATATATATAATAGTGTAGAAAATTTAACTTTAAACAATTTTTTCTACAAACATATTTTGGTCATAAATGATTTAAACCAAATTTTATAAAAAAGAAAACATTCTGTTTCTTCAAAAATTAAAAATTCGTAAAAAGTTTATTTAAATATTACAGAAAACATCCTGTTTTCCAAAAGGAAAGAAGGCCAATTTTTGTTCATACATAAATTTTATTG
>NW_019397324.1:0-83606 GCF_000591075.1 Eurytemora carolleeae
CTTCTTCAATGTAGATCTCGTCCACAAGGATACTCTCTGTAAGCTTTCTGTGCGCTATATGTAGCACAGGTCCCTGGACGGCTATGTGCAGTGCGACTTGTGTCTACGCTGCAGCGGTCCGGGATGTACTGACTCATCTGGCTTCCTGTTGGATTCAAGGGACTGTTCGCTCATATACCAAACAATCCGGAATACAACAAATTGGTTGTTGGGGAAATTGCTGTTGGGGAAGGGGAAGATGTCTCGGGGAAGTTGTGACTGGGGAAGTTGCGTTGGGGATCTAACCTAACACCATAAATTTATTCTGAAAGTCGTCTTACTTTTTCAGAGTTTTCTGGTTCTAACTGTGTATCTATCTACATGATTAATATTTTCTTTCTATAGGAATTCAGAAGCTTCAAATAAAACCCGGTTTCCACCAAAACTTCCAGGAACCGAATATAAGAAATTTGAGTTAGGTCGCTGAACTACCTACTGCTGGTTTAAGATTCTAAGATTCTCGAGGATTTAAGCCAATGTTTTATGATTTGAACTGACGGTAGGTAGGTATAGCGACCTCTCTGATTTATTAAATTCGGTCCCAGGCTCGGTATTTAAGGGAAATCCAAAGAGTCGGATCTATACCACAGCCTCCTCCTTCAGGAAAAAGGTGGAAACAACAAGAAGTTTTTATCAATGAAAAATATCTGATGAGTTTGAGGTTTATGAAATAGATTGATTAATATTCTATTAAATTGGATAATCATAAAAAATCATGATCGTTATCATTTTAACTCTAAAACATGTCTCCCCTCCCCCCTTCTTTCTGCCATACTGAAAATGTGTAAGAAAACATATATTAATCGTAATCTTCAGTTGTAAATTTTGAAATTATTTATAATTCGTAATCTCTCCAGATATAAATTTTAAATTTTTTGTTTATTTCTCTTAAACAGCACTATATTAGTCTACAGGGATAGCTAAATTTTAATATTTCTAATAAGCATTAAAACAGAAAAAAATTGGTAGTTATTGTTTTGCAGGACAATGGTTATCCCGTTTCTTTTTGTTACTCACACTGAACTTTGAAATGTATAATCAGCGTTTATACTAATACAACGAAGACGACTTTCTAATTAGGTTTTGATTTCAAACGAGCTTTTTTCAAATTATTAAAGAGAAGTTCTTAATTGATAGTTTCTCTTTGTTTCCATGTTTATGGAAAGTCGTCTTCATTGTATAGATATATACGACGGCGACTAAATTTAGTTTGATTCCCTCTGTCCTTGGACTTTTTTCAGTTATTGATTTGATAATTTTACAGGAAACCACAAAGTTTGCAGCAAAAATTCAACCGTTGAATAAAATTAAAAGCTCTGCCTACTCCAACATGTATTCACTTGGAAAGGACTTCCAGAAAACAGCAGGGTCTAAAATGAACGAAATCCAAAATGTAAAAATAATTTCACACCAGAAGGAAATAGGTAAACCTTCAAAAGACACTTTAATAGAAGCTGAAAGTTATGGAACTTACTTGAATAAAGATCTTGAAACTCAGCTTGGGCCTGCTGAATATCAATATACTGAAAAGACAGCTGTGACATTAATCCCAAGTCTTCCACCATCAACACATTTTCCAAGATTCTTTTCAGCTGCTCACAAACATTCAAGTAGAAAAATTAAATCAGAACCAGAAATAAAAGGTAAATTATCGAACTTTCATTAAAAAAGACTGTAAGCGTAAATTCATATGACAAGCCATGCAAAGATATGGAAATGCTCGATTCACAACGGTACTATTGAAACCTTTATACCTGATTGAAGATTTGAGAGAAATTATCGTTTTTATATGGTTATAAGTTTTTTAATTCTTTTTAACCCTATTCCCGCTGGGGGAAGTTACGGAATTGTGTTTTAAATATTATATGTAAAACACAATTGTAGAAAAGAATAAAAAACATTACGGGGTATAACATGTCACATTACACATTACATGTTTCAAAATTCTACGAATAATGTTTAGGGCGACATTTTTTAGTGATACTAATAGAAAACAAATTGCATGCAGTTACATGAACATATTTAGATACGTGATAATTTGTTATATGAGATATTTTTTAAAACACGCTGGGTTTTAACACTTCAAGTAAGAATATCGATAATGCTTATAGAAAAAGGACATTTCGAAAATTCTGTACTAAATTTATATTTAGGGTGACGTTGGTGCAGACTACCGAATAAGCGACACAAAATTGCTTATTTCCGACAACAAATCGCTTATTTTTTACACACAAAAAAAAACGCTTATTTCACAGTAAAAATTTACAGCTTCCCAGAATATCGCTAATTTTTACCAAAAATGTTGTTTATTTTGCAGTAGAAATAGGACATTTCAATCTTTTCGTGAAGGGTCATTTGAAATATCGCTGTTAAAAATTTGACTTCAGGATGAGTGACTTTTAACTTGCGTAAGCTTTGAAATTTAAGGGTAGGCGACTTTTAACAATTAACCATGCGGTACTTTTGATTTAACGATGGACGGCTTTTGACTTTTTTTAAACACAATTTCTAATTTTATTTTAATGCAGGAATGGAAAAAATAGATGTGATCTCAGCTCCATCTATTGGCGGGATATTAAGACAAGAAATATTTAAAATATTTCCAATTTTCACAACGCCAGCTCCTTTCCTTACTACACTTAAGGTAACATAAAATTAAAAAGAAAATACATTAAAATAAACTCCTACAGTTTTGCTTCATTTCTTTAAATGCAAGGTTACCCACGAAGGATGAGACTGTAGAGACGACTGTACGGAATTTATGGTGTCTGTTTCCTTACATTCATGATTCCCTGCAATTGTAAACTGTATTTCTTTACCAAATCATTCAGTATGTGTTTTAAAACACTATACGGCAGAATAGTTAATTCAACCAAATATTTTAAAGATTTTCAGGTCGTCTGTACAGTCAAGTTCTTTGTGGTTAACTCTGTATATCATGACAAAAATGTATTTGACATGTTTAGACTATGGAAGAAAGAATCAATCAAATTGTGCGAAACAAATCTAAAGGCACTCAGCTAAATCTTCAACAGAGACCAGGCAAAATAAAAAGAAAATCAAATTTAGGTGAATCTTTTTTAATGATATTTTGATCAATTTGGAAATAGAATTTAGGTGCCCTCTATCGTACAAAAATGTCCCAGATGGTTGAAATGATACAGGGTGTCGCAATAAACATGGGACTTTTACACTGTCTTTTCTTTAGGCGAGATTATTTCGTAAACTTAATTTTGTAGTATCTCAGTTAAAACATTGAACGTCGAAAACTGCTAGTCTCAGGATTTCCAAAATGTGGTCTTCCATTTCTTCATCTTCAAAATTGGCGGACCTGTTAGGAAATTTGTCCAGATTCATGTTTATTAATATTTAAAAACCAATAAAACTGTTCAAATTCTTTATATTTCCGTTAATTTTCAAGATACAAAGAAGGTAGAACACATTTTGGAAAGCTTTTAAGACTTTCTACCTTTTTTTGATGCACTTTGTGTAATTTTTGAATATTTGGAAATCAAAGACGATATTCAAGTTGTCTCTAAAATTCCCATGTTTAGTGGGACACCCTGTATGTAAAAATATTCATATTTTCAAAGTCAAGTTTTCTTTTAAACTTCAAAGGTTTTTGTAATTTCCTAAATCGGTTAATCAATTTTTTGTTATCCTCTGTAATTTAACATAAACTATGCAAAAAGCAAAAAAGCTAAATATCAGCATATATTATAAAATGCAAAATTCAACATTAAATTTGAATATAAAAAATTAAGTATTTAAAACAAATTGATTTTAAGTATGTGGAAAATACTGACATCAACAAGGTTCCCAAAATACTAGATTTGGTATAAGAATTGTTTTTGAACAAAATGAGAAACTTTTTATCACATGAATTATAGATTAAGAAAGAAAATGAATTATATTGAATACTGGGGGTCAACAATACATGAGATCAAATTAAAGAAAGATAAAATTATTGAATTCTGAGAATTTTGCCAATTACTGTTTAAAAACCAAATCTAACAGCAAGTGGTTTATAGTGCTAAAATATACATGTAAAGCAAGTGAGTTAGAGCGGTAAAATTTAAGTCCAAGGCGTTGCGACATTTCAAAATTGACCCAGTCTTAAAGATTGATAAGACTGTTCATAAACAGGCTGAATCTATGATAACGTGAACAATTTAATAAACTAGGCGTCAACGGTGCTTTGAAACCATCTTTGTTGCATTATCTGTATAATCTAGCATTTTCTCTTCCGGGGTGCTTTGCAACCATCTTTGTTGCATTATCTGTATTATCTAGCATTTTCTCTTCCAGGGTACTTTGCAACCATCTTTGTTGATTTATCTGTATTATCTCATTTTCTCTTCTTAAATTATAGAATAAATAACATAAAAAATTTAGCAGATTTATCCATTTATTTACGTGGATTTTAACAATCTAAATGTCAAGGCTTTCTTTTCAAATTTTGACCCACAAAAAAATCGGTTCAGCCGTTTTTACGTTTATTAAATACAAACGAACAGACTGGAAGACAATCAAACTACAGTGTTTACACTGTAGTCGTCTCTGAAATCTTATTCTTTTTGGGTAACCCTGTATATTTCTTATTTATAAATATTTTGTTTTAGGTGCTGATGACTTGTATCCCTTCCACAGAATGCGATCTCTCTAAATAATAAAATATATTCAATATTAACTCTTTATTCAATTAAGAGGCATGTTTAATAAACCAAATGCCCTCCAACCAAATAAACAAATGAGAGTAAATCCCCGAGAGAAGAGAGAAAAGAAAAAAATAAAGGAATTGAGTTTTTGTCACAAACTCTGATTTACTAATCCCTATATCTTTGCAAATTGCAAATTAATGTCGTAGACTTTTGATATTTCAAACTATAAATAATGTTGGACCAAATAATCTAAGTTTGACTTATAAAGATTTACACCACCAAATTGCAAAGATAAACGGTTAACAAAAATTGAGTTTGTGACAAAGCTCAGCTCCTTTGTTCATTTCATTAATTTAAAAGTTATCACTTACTCAGTTTATCCATAACTAGTGATAGTTCCCAGAGTTGGCCGCGGGAAATAAAAATAACCAAACTTTGAAAGAAAAATTTATTTTGAAAAAAAATTATTTAAAAAAAATTTATTAATAATAAAAATTTTGCAATCTAGCTATAGCTAACATATTTATATATGCATGCAAACAAATATATAATAAACCAGCTTTTGAACCCAGAGTTGACCATGTTACTCATAGTTACTCCCGCTGTTTACCCGCACTTTAAAAATTTTACCGGGGTACAACATTTTCGCTATTAAAGTCGACCCACTCATCTTAGAATCTCAAGCCCAAGCTAAGAACATTCCCGTGGTCCCCCAGAATATCCCAATCAAAATATGAGGCAAATCGGTCCCGGGGATCCTGAGTTATGATCGGAAAAACAAACAAACAAACATATACATGAATAGTACATACATATTACATACATATTTGTAATGTAAATGCATTGTACACTTTCAAGTCTCCAAAAAACAGAGATAGTAATTTTTGACAAAAACACCGCTAATCTACAAGCACCTAAACTTAAATTCCAGAATTAAATTTTTTTTGGATCTAAAGCGTTTAAGTACATAATCTTTGAAAAATGTAGCTAATCTGTCATTGACTGATAGCGGAGTTTTATGGGGATAAATAATATATAATAAAGCTCTTCGCTCATCTTCTTTATATATAAAGTTGTAATCTCTGTTTGTCTGTTTAAGGGGTATAGTTGTGTATGTAAATAAAGTTTGTAAACATTAAGTGATTTATTGGTTTATTATGCCCCATTGGTATTCATTTGTTTTATTAATACAACTAGAGATGGGCATATACAGTTTAATTAGAAGAAATACGAACATTTTATTCGAAATAGTTTCCAGAGTATAAACCAACGAAGTTATAGTGTATAGAGTGATAATGTACGCTAATCCTTTAAAAATTGTATAGGGCATCAACTATACTGAGAGCGTACTGCATATTTGTTTATTATAAGGAGATTCTGGCCTAACCTATAGTTATATCAATATTAGTAAACAGTTCTAAGAGTACAGAGCTGGGAACTTTAGAATGGTGGATATCGGGATTAATGCTTGATCCACTCTTTTTCTTAATCTCCAGATTAAATATTGCTTGTTTTCCTCATGAATCTAATCTCCAGATTAGTTAACAGATCGGGATTAAGGATATCACATTCTAAAGTTTTCAGCTCTGTACAGCTAACTGAGTACACAGGTATGAAACTATTATCCCCCCTGGTATGAACATTTTACTCAAAATAGTTACAAGAGTATGAACATTTTATTCGATACCTAATTTGATATTACATATATACCTAATATAATATTACAAATATACCTAAATAATATTACACATATATACCTGCAAAATGTGCAGCGTCTAGTATATAGGCCAGGGTTTCAATCGCTAGACTTGAAAAGGGACCGAGCGCTGCGTCTAGTATGCTGAATTATTAGTTAGTATTACGTCAGGCTTCCTAGGGCTAATAAAGCTAAAAATAAAGCTAGAAAAGGTCAAAGGCCGAGCGCTGTTGCTAGGGAATGACACGAAATATCTATGCTGATAAAGTAGTATAGTTCTTTTTATGCATGTTTGTATGTCTTAACATAACTCAAATTTGTATTTGTATTCTTAAGATGTGGAATAACCTGCCTCTTGACTTAAATAGAAGCAACTCTCTAAGTATATTTAAAAATAGACTACTAAATTCTCTTTTTGAAAATTATAGGACAATGTGTTATAAACCGAATTGCTATTCATGTAAAACTAATTAGATATGTTTTAATATGCTTGATATTTGTTTGGTACATGTACGAAAATTACTTTAAACTCTAGTTATTCGAATTTATGTATAAACTATTTTGCATATGATAAATTCGCACCCTGATCTCTAATCGTTCTCCTTAAATCTATTTAATTGAAATATTTTGTTATTATTACTAACATTAGGTGGAAAAAATAATCAAAACAGCCAAGAGCTATTTTCCACCTAATTTCTTTATACTTGTACTGTTAATATAATCATCAATTTTGTGATTGTAAACTCTATCTGTATACAGATACATTTATTTTAGCAATAAACTTTATCTTATCTTATCTTATCTTAAGTTCGCTAGAATTGCAGGAATCTTAGATTAGTTTTTTAAAATTCTAAAGTGAATTGGTCGACTTATGTATATTTCCAATTTAGTTATAGGATATAATGGGAACTATAAAACTCCTTATTTCCCATCTCTACAAGAAAGATATATATATAAATATACATGGGAGAATATGAATGTATAATAAAGAATGAAGATATTATGATAATTCTGAATTGATTATACATAACTTTAGTTAATAGAGAATAGATGAACTGATACTAAACATGGTTAGTTGTACACAGATTATATAGATCACATGGTTAGTTGTACATAGATTATATAGATCACATGGTTAGTTGTACACAGATTATATGGATCACATGGTTAGCTGTACACAGATTATATATAGATAACATGGTTAGCTGTAAACAGATTATATAGATCAAATGGTTAGCTGTACACAGATTATATAGATCACATGGTTAGCTGTACACAGATTATATAGATCACAGGGTTAGTTGTGCACAGGTTATATAGATCACATGGTCCGTTGTATACACAGATTATTTAGGTCACATGGTTCGTTGTGCACAGATTATATAGATCACATAAGTAGTCGTACACATATTATTTAGATCACATGATTAGTTGTACACAGGTTATATAGATTACATGGTTAGCTGTACACAGATTATGTAGATCTAACACTGTACTGTATTTCTACCAGCCGAAACCTGACTTCCTCAAAATTCTGATTTAAAAAGCTGTTTAACTTCCTTGTGGGATGATTTTTATCTATATAAAGAAGTACAGCGTACATGATAAACTGGATGAAGTACGTTAAATAACATTTATATTAAAAGCACATGATGCATCATTTCCATTTATTATTATGTTTTATTTATAGAGTGGCATGTCCGATTTAAAACGATACCTTTTAAACCTTTTTTTCAAGGATTTCACAGATAATCTTATTTATTTAGTGGACAATTAAGTGCCGAGAAACCGCGTAAGTAATACAGTGTACGTAAGTTTAGTTCTACGTACACGGAAAAAGTAGGATTATTTGCATGACAGTATGCGAACTAAGACAGTATGCGAACTAATTATTTGCATGACAGTATGCGAACTAATTATTTGCATGGCAGTATGCGAACTAATTATTTGCATGACAGTATGCGAACGTAAGACAGTATGCAAACTAATTATTTGCATTACAGTATGCGAACTAAGACAGTATGCGAACTAATTATTTGCATGACAGTATGCGAACTAATTATTTGCATGACAGTATGCGAACTAAGACAGTATGTGAACTAATTATGTGCATGACAGTATGCGAAGTAAGACAGTATGCAAACTAATTATTTGCATTACAGTATGCGAACTAAGACAGTATGCAAACTAATTATTTGCATGGCTGTATGCGAACTAAGACAGTAGGAGAACTAATTATTTGCATGACAGTATGCGAACTAAGACAGTATGCAAACTAATTATTTGCATGACAGTATGCGAACTAATTATTTGTTTTGTTTTCATGTTGAGAGGGTTGAGCGGGCGGGGATATATTTCTGTTCTAACGATCTAATATCATAAACCTTTTAAACAAAACAAAAAATCTAGATTCTGAAAAATTCGGAATTTTTCATTTTTCATTTATCTGTCTATTAATATCTAATTGCTACATTGAAACGCAAATAAATCAATTTTTACTAAATATCTCGGAATTTAATTTAATTTATCTTTAAATATAATATTCCTAATTTGATTGCATTAGACTCACAAGTTTTATCATATACTAGCTAGAGTGTTATATTTTTATTTAAAGTCGCCGTTTACCCGCGCTTGGTATCATATTTTGATTTTTATTCCAGCTGTTGTCACAAATTTCAAACATATGTCACCCTTCAAATTTTCGAATAATTAAATTGTCTCACTGAAAGAAAAAGTATTCATAAGTAAATTAATAAGTAATAATTCTAATATTCTAATAAGATTCTAATAAGAAACACGCGTAATTTTGAACAGATTCTAATAAGAAACAAGCGTAAGATTGAAAAGATTCTAATAAGAAACACGCGTAAGATTGAAAATATTCTAATAAGAAAAAAGTGTAAGATTTAAATATTCTAAAAGATACAAGCGTAAGATTAATAATATTCTAATAAGAAACAAGCGTAAGATTGAAAAGATTCTAATAAGAAACACGCGTAAGATTGAAAATATTCTAATAAGAAAAAAGTGTAAGATTTAAATATTCTAAAAGATACAAGCGTAAGATTAATAATATTCCAAAAGAAACAAGCATAAAATTGAAAAGATTCTAATAAGAAACAAGCGTAAGATTGAAAAGATTCTAATAGAAACAAGCATAAGATTGAAAATATTCTAATAAAAAACATGCGTAATATTGAGAAGAATCTAATAAGAAACAAGCGTAAGATTGAAAATATTCTAATAAAAAAAAAGCGTAAGATTGAAATATTCTAAAAGATACAAGCGTAAGATTGAAAATATTCTAATAAGAAACACGCATAAGATTGAAAATATTCTAATAAGAAAAAAGCGTAAGATTGAAAATATTCTAATAAGAAAAACGCGTAAGATTGAAAATATTCCAAAAGAAACAAGCAAAGGATTGAAAATATTCTAATGAGAAACAAGCGTAAGCTTGAAAAGATTCTTAGAAGAAACAAGCGTAAAATTGAAAAGATTCTAATAAGAAACAAGTGTAAGATTGAAAAGATTCTAATAAGACATCTCTAAAGTCTCATAGTTTGTGGGTCACCCTGTATGTATTGTATACATATACATACACCCGTTTTGGAAAATTTGGAAATTTTGACACATCGATCACTAGCGGCGACATTAAAGCTGGCAGTTCAGATAGATAAGTACAACAGTATACACTTAGAAGTCGTGTACGTAAACACATATAGGGTGTCCAACGAAACTTGACAATAGCAAGACGAATTATAGGTCGTCTTTGATTTTTGAAATAATTTCCGTCGATTAGCCGTAAACCTAATTTTAGAAGTAAAATTCTAGAATTTATAATTACTTTGTATTCGTATCGACATCTGCGTTGTAAATCATTTACTCTCAGAGAAAGATGTCATTTTCTGCGTCATTACTTACCAGATTACGGATCATTTTATATGGGCCATTTTATGCTTGGGCAATTTTTTATATGGACCATTTTCTGTGTGGACCATTTTTTACATGGACCATTTTCTGTATGGATCATTTTCTGTATGGATCATTTTCTGTATGGATCATTTTCTGTATGGATCATTTTCTGTTTGGATCATTTCTGTATGGACCATTTTCTGTATGGATCATTTTCTGTATGGATCATTTTCTGTATGGATAATTTTCTGTATGGACCATTTTCTGTATGGATCATTTATGTATGGACCATTTTTGTATGGACCATTTATGTATTGACCATTTCAGTATGGACCATTTCTGTATGGATTATTTCTGTATGGACCATTTCTGTATGGATCATTTTATGCATATGGACCTTTTTTCCGTGGACCATATTCTGTACTGAGCATTTACTGCAGTAAGGGCCGTTTTATGTATGGATCATATCTGCATAGACCATTTTCTGCATTGCTCATTTTCTATCTTTAAAAATGTCCTAAAACTTCCTTCCTTTTATTGCAGCTAGGATTGTTGCATTCATGTCCTCAATATTAAAAGGTTTAATAGGTACTGTTGTGAATCAGATATGACAATAAAATTGAAGTTCAGTTGAAATTACTGTTATAATAGTCCATGATGTAATTGACTATCATGTCAACTAAATTAATACCAGATTTAGTTTTAGATAAAGATTTTTTTTAGAATTTTTAGATAAATTGTTACCCACAAAGGATGAGACTGTAAAGAAAACTTCAAATATGATCATCCCAGGTTTAGTTGAGCCTTCTTCTTGAAGGGAGTGTTCGCGAATCTCCTTATAGACGCAACAGATAGAAGTAAGATTATAGTAGCGATCAAAAGCGCTTTTTTATCGCGTTAAGCCTATAACCCCTTTCATTTTTCGCGAACACTCCCTTTAACATTCAGTTTTTCAATGGTTTTTTTAGCGGTTCGTCAGAAACAAGTTATTAATTTAGGAAATCATAAATACAAGGAAACAGACTAATTAAATTCCGAACAGTCGTCTCTGACGTCTCATCTTTAGTGGTTAACCCTGTACAATATCATTTTCACATAAGTTTGCGTCGAAGGAAACACTGTGGAAGGTAAAAGAGGGGCGGGGGGATCAAGTAATGAGAAAGGTAGCAGTGTTATGCGGGAAGAGGATTATTAACGGAGAACGGAGATTAGAGACAGAGTTTTGGAGAACGGAGATCACATACGGAGTAACGGAGAACGGAGAACAGAGATACAGTCACCGTCTTTGAATTAGGGAGGTAGGAAGCATAGATGCTAATATACAGGATGACAGTCTTTCTCAATTCAATGGTTTTCATTGCTCAAGTTTGCAAATACAAAATAAAATGATGTTCAAATTTGGTTTTACTTATAAGTTAAAGTTTGAGGCATTAACCCCTCCCCCTTCTTTGTCAAAAATGCCCCCCCCCCCCCATCCAACTTTGATTACATATCTGATTGATTTTTTCAAATTTTTAAGAAACAGTAATTTGACATTTTTTTCCTCCATTTTTTTGTAAACATTCTATACTTAAAGGGACAGACCGACTATGTAAGGTAGTTGAACAGAGTATGCAATGTAGTGGACGAATTCTTTAGGATTCATTTGAGATATGTAAAACTTTGTTTTGAGCGCAAAGTCATCGAAAATAAGTAATCTTATTCAATTATTAGTTTCTATATTCTCTGATTAATCACAAATATTTTCTCCAGATTTTAAGGAATTTTTATTGAAAAGACGACATTTGAAGAATTTGTAAAAATCTGCGAACAAATTCATAGAAAATAAGAAATTCAATATAATGATGAAAACGAAATAATTGATTTTAACATTGATTTATTAACAAATTTTTAATGAGAACTATTTTCCTAAACATTAAATTAGTTTACTGTATAATTTTACTTTACTTTTCGTCGTCGTTATCTAATAGTTTTAAAAAAACCTATTCTGAAAACGTATCCACCCAAATTCAGGATTTTGAACGCCGACTTTGCAATAAAACTCGGTGATTATTCATCGTGGAAACGTTTTATATGTCTCAAATGAATCCTAAAGAATTTGTCCAAAACACAGCATACTCAGTTAAACTACCTTACATAGCCGGTCTGTCCCTTTAAGGCTTTCTTTAGTTGTATATGTGCTAAAGCAAAAGAACTGTCTTTAAACTTTGTCTTTAGATTTGATGTGTTTTTGACCTTTTTTTTTGAGGAGTATAGCAATAAAAAGCAGACTTTTACTCATATGGAATATTTTTAAAATTCAAAGTTTTAAGTTGGTCTTTTTGAAAGCCCAAAAAGTCCTTTTAGGGACATCAATGGGACAAAAAGCTTAAGAATTAGGATTTAGAGGTTTAGATAATGATAAAAATAAAATGAAATAACACTAATAAAAATAACAGAAAATCTCTTTTTACATTTTTCTATACTCCATGTGAGTTTAATATGCATATCTCTATATCTGTTTAGAATTAATAACTGTTTATTTGCTGGGACTAGATCCTAAATTAATTTCTATATGTGGCAGCTAGCTTAGTATCGAATAAAATACTAAATAAATAATACACTTCATTTCTTATTATAAAAAACCTTCACGACACTTTATTGCTCCTTATTCTTGTGCCGAATTTGTGCCGCGGCCTAAATTTGGTTGGTTCCACATAAAGAAATTGAGTCTTTGCTACAAACTATGGTTTTTAAATCCCTATATCTTAACAACCCAATGTTGCAGACCTTAGATATTTCAAACTTTGACTTCTGTTATATCAAATAATCAAAGTTTGAAATATCTAAGGTCTGCAACATTGGGTTGTTAAGATATAGGGATTTAAAAACCATAGTTTGTTGCAAAGACTCAATTCCTTTGTATTCAATGTTTCAAGATTTAAGACGGCGCTCAATTGAAACCGGTTTTTTTGCGGATTTAAGACGCGGCTAAAATTCATTAAATTCGGACTCTGGCAAGATAAATATTACTGGTAAGAGTTAATGATCTATGCTAATTTATTCATGAGTTTAACCCTATTCCGATAGGGGTAAAACTTGTCTAATATAGATGAGGGGGGGGGTTTAACCCCCCCCCCTATGACTTTGTCATAAGAGTTGAGTTAGGGGAGTGTGATACATGTCCCAAGTCCAACTTTTCAAGGTATGCTCATTAAAAAAATAAGACCTCTAACTTTCATGGTTTGGATGTTATGAAGGATTTTTGAAAAGTTCTAAAAGCATGTCGAACATTTTTTTAAAAATAGTTATTTTTACTTTTGACAAATATTAACATATGATACTTGTTATTACATTTATTTTTAAGGCATTTCAAATATATATAAGTCTAAGCCCTGTAGCTTTATTAAAAAAAAGTTATGAACCATTTCTGACTTTTTTTGAAACACATACCCGCCGACGTTTGACCGTTCTCCATCCTACCCTATCCATCAAAAAAAGTTTTTTAGCCAAATATGTTCAGAACTATGATGTTGAAAAATGAAGAAGTTTAAACGTTCTAATGTAAGTTATTCAGAAGAAACCTCAGGGGGATGGGTGGAAAACACCCCCCATTGTGATATGGTTAATATGAGTTTAGCTAATTTATCTGAGTCGGCACCTCTGGTATTGTAATTTTCGGGATCAATGCTTGATATCGAACTTTCGTTAATCTGCAGAATACTTTAATCTTTATCGATATCCTTTAAAGTTCTCTTCGGAATTTCCGTTTAAAAAGAGACTGTAGTCTTTTAGCGTAATTTCAAGATACCCTCCATGCAAAGATGGCAATGTCTGATTCATAAGAGGAACTTTTAAACCTTTATTTATCTGATCAATAATGTGAAAGATATTGTCATTATTTAAAAGTTAAAAAAGATTTATGTCTTATTTTGCAGTAGAAATCCGCAAGTCAATTTTGTGAAGAGTCTACGATTGAAAATACTTTTTTTGAAAATTATAAATATTGATAAAATCTAATTCATACTTGGTCAGACAAAGCTTTCAAAGGTTCCGTGTGAACTGGGGTGAAATTACACTCACAGTTCCTTTAAACAGAACATTGATCAGTTTATACTTTTTAAAATCAGTTTTGTAACGGTAAAATAACGTTGGTATTCTTCGGGTTTCTACAGAACGCTGAACAGCTTGACTTTGACGGAACTTTTCAGTTCAACGAAACTATTGTCCTAAAATTTAAGAAATGCTGCAGGTACGATAACCATGCGAGATATCGAATAAAAATTAAATTAATCTGCAGATTAACAGAATATCAAGATCATTAATTGATCTTAATCTCCACAATGCAAAATTTCCCACCTTCGGCTTAATTAGAAAGAGGAGAATGTTTTTTAATTAAGCTGTGTATACTGTATAGTGGATAAGGGTTGATCTTATAGCTTGCCAAGAAATGTATGTTATACACACTTTGTAATTAAATTAATTAGATTTATTTACACAATTCTACACTTCTAGAACTATAAAGAAATGAGTGTTCTAACACCACCACCCTCCCCCCCCCCCCCCCCAGGGGGGCCAAAACCCCGGGGGGGGGGGGGGGGGGGGGGTCTGATGAATACTAATACAGATTTTATCACTATAAATTAACCCTATTAATATAGCTAATATTGTAAAATTACTTCGTACATTGTTCATAAAGTAATAATGCAAATCCTGTATTGCGATTAGCTCATTCCCTGTACGTATATATAACTCTGTCATATTTTGATTGTTTAAGTACGTTATATACATACTAATTCTAATCTAAACTAAAGGAAATACACCTCAGTTTAAGAATAACTACGTACTGATAACTGCGAGAGAGAGATCCTGAAACCCTGTGTTGATATAACCAAGTTGGATCGTTCCCATCATTTGGGATCTATATATGTGGCTTGTTGTATAGCTAGCCTTGTGTCCTTGTGTGGCATTTAGAGCACTGAGTTGATAGCTAGTTGGATAGCTACGCTTGTGTTCCTGTGTGGCATTTAGAGCCAGGTGGGTTGTGTCCTGTTTTATAATAGCTTTGTTGGATAGCTACGCTTGTGTCTCTGTGTGGCATTTAGAGCAGGTGGGTTGTGTCCTGGTTAACTTTGATAGCAGACGGGTTGAACCTGGATAGATACGTACGAGAACATGTTATGGAGTATGGCTTAACTACATTCAGGCTGGCGTCTCGTTTACCCAGAATAGACTGGGGGGGGCCTTAATGTGATACATATCTATAACTTTTAAAACATTTTTGGAAAGCCCTTGGACTCTACTTAAATAATCTGCGAAAAAAAGCAAATTTTCAAACATTATTGCAAAAAATGTGCAAAAAAAATACGCGAAATATGATAAATCATACATTTTTGAAAATCCCTTGCCACGGCAAATTTAAATATGCATAAATATTTGCAAAATGTTTTAAGACAAAATTTTTATTCAAGGAAAACTGACAATGTGCAAATTCTCTTCAAAGGCATCTATGCGAAAATCTATGCAAAATTTCTTTGCAAAAATTGTGCAGTCTGTTTTCTTTTGTCCGAGGCTTTCCAAAGAGCTATACAAAGTCTAAATCCAACGACCGGAAATGGGTCTAAATATAGATTTAGTCGAGCAACGGTAAAATAAGGCATTTAGGCAGTATGCCTGAGGACTCAAACAGTTGGTATATAGGCCCCGCTTCAAGTCAAAAGAGAGAGGGGCATTTGATAGTTAGAAAAGTCCCAGTGAACCCCCCCCCCCCCCTACGGCCGGAATAGGGTTAAGAAACAAAAATCATCTATAACATGGTTAAAATTAACCATTACCATGGCATGTACCCAAAGGATAAATAGTTGGTAAATGGCATATACACAAAGGATAAATAATGGTACATGGCATCTACACAAAGGATTAATAGCTTGTACATGGCATGTACACAAAGGATAAATAGCTGGTACATGGCATGTACACAAAGAATAAATAAATGGTACATGACATGTACACAAAGGATTATTAGCTGGTATATGGTATGTACCCAAAGGATAAATAAATGGTACATGGCATATACACAGAGGATAAATAATGGTACATATCATCTACACAAAGGATTAATAGCTTGTACATGGCATGTACACAAAGGATAAATAGCTGGTACATGTCATGTACACAAAGAATAAATAAATGATACATGACATGTACACAAAGGATTTATAGCTGGTACATGGCATGTACACAAAGGATTATTAATTAGTTAAGTCAAACTAAAGTAAATCGCACGCAAGATTTAAATCTTGTCGCATAAATTTTCGTCTAGTTTACAGTGATATTGTGCAGATTCAACAGGTTTGTGATTTATGATTGACAATGAATAATCTAATATTTATTCAGAAAATAATAATGGAGGATTTCACCGTTGCATCTTCATTGGATTGGGGTCCAGGAGATTCGGATAGGTAAATAAATTATTATGGATTTCCTTCGTCGAGTTAAAACAAATCTTGATTATAGTATAATACTTGAAAATGGACCGTTTAAGTTTTAAATTGATCACTTAATATCTAATGTGTAAATATATTCTAAATATGAGTATCGGGTAGGGCTGGGCACTTTTGGCCTTTTTTCAAGTCGTTTTACAACAGGTAGTTAATATAGCTAACCATTAGTCGTTTCCATTTTTCCAGGAACCCGTCCTTTTCAAGCTAAGAACTGAACGTTCAATTCTTTGATGATATTTTTCTGTTTTTCATAAAGCTACCGTTCATTAACGATTTCAATTTTACTGACACCGTTAAAGGAAATTATTTCAGAAATTGTCGTTAACAATTATTTTATGTAAAACTAGCGGGAAAATTTCAAAATTCAAAGATATCAAAACAGGTCAAAACTTTAAACACTGTAATTCTAAAAACCATGGTTTCGTTCATAACTAATTCAAAATTAACCCTTTTTGCCGATTTTAACGAAATCTCCTGTTAATTCTCAATAACGAAGCTTTGCCCAGGTCTATTCATGGAACTTATTATTTAGGATCCTAGTCCCTTCTGGAGTAGACGAACTAGGACTGCTAGAAGACCAAATGGAGACCTTAGACTCCAACTCCAGGATAATTGGACAGTTTAATACCTCAACACCAGGACAGGTCTTTTGTTAGTAAATTCTTTGTTAGTCCCAGCGTTCACCCGACCCTGTCGTAAAATACGATTTTAGCTAAAATTGGACCATCGAGGTTACAGTGTATAGAGTGATGCTGTACGATAATTCCATTAGAGGCTCAGTATGAGACCAGTGTAATGTTCCTGTAATGATAATTCTTTACAAATGGTACAGGCCATGTATACTTCCAAAGGTCAATTTGTATATTACAGTACTCGGGGGTGATTTCTGAAAATATTTAAATGGAGAATTTTTTTTCCATTTAACTATTGAAATCCACTCCTCCTTTATCGTGTGCAGGATTACATTATTACAGGAAGACGTACTTTTACAGTCTTTTACAGAGCAATATTTCATCGTTAATAAACTGTTCTATGAAAACTGAGTAAAATTCAAAATACAAAACCTCCCCATATACTTGTACTCCGAAAGCGTGCTGCATATTTGATATTTGTACTGTATGAATAGGCCATAATCTCTTAACATCCTTTATCAGTAAACTATCCCAAGTGTACACTCATGCCTATACACACGGAGAGGTAGCTGAGGAGATCCATCCCCCTGAGGTAGACCCACTCAACTTATAATTTCAAAACAGAACTGAGAACATCGTCGTGGGTCTTCCAAGTGGCAAACAAACAAACAGACAGACAAAGATTACAACTTTATAAACATAGATACAGGTTACCTACCCAAAAATGATGAGACTTCAAAGACGACAATTATGCATTTTAAAGACTCTGTTGAAGACAAAAGTCTTTAATTAATTAGGAGATAATCACATTTAAATAGCTTCAGTCTTATTCTTCTTAGGTCACCCTATAACCCTGTATACCTAAGATATACAAAATATTTCTATTATATTTACTATAAACTCCACACAGACAAAAGGCATTTTAAAAAACTGTCTTAAAATAAGTTTTTTTTCTTTTGGACACAAGCCACAAACTGTATTGTATAAGGTTTTTCTATTATAATTTCCATATTTCCATTTATGCAAAAAGGTTTATATAATACATTTGAATTATATAATTAGAATCTGATGATAGATAGTTTTAATATTTAAAATAAAAGCAAGGTGTAAAGTTAGGATTATACATATCATTAAACATTTTGTGTGGCTTCCATGTGATATACATCATAGAAACTAGATGTTATGAAAATTTAGGAAATTAATATATCGATACAATTTCAAGGGAATTGAGTCTTTATCACAAACTCTGATTTTCTAATATATATGTTTGCAATCCAATTTCGTAGACGTTAGATATTTCAAACTATGAATTCTGTTAGATCAAATAGCCTAAGTTTGAAATATCAAGGGTTTCCACCATTAGGTTGCCAAGATATAAGAATTAGAAAATTTGAGTTTGTGGCAAAAACTCAATTCCTTTTTAGTTTAAAGGGATTGTAAGACAATTTGTCTTATCAAGGATGATACTATAATATACTTTTGAATTTTGGCACGCTCGATTTTGCTGTTTTGACGTTTATTAAATACAAACAGACAACAGACAAGCAAAATATATATATATAGCTTGTTGTTCATATTTCATATTATTTCATATTTTTATTCAACTACAAAGCACGAGATAATACAAATAAAAAAATCACAATTTACTATGTAGTTTGGACCCGCCTAACCAGAGTAGGTTGTTTTAATTGGTTGGCCCACTATAAACGAATGAGAATTGCAGATAAAAACAATGTACATTGTACATTTTAAACATAAGAATGATAATAAATCAGGTAAAAGGTAAGGAGGAGGTGAGGGAGTATAAAGAAAAGGGAGGATACTCAGCGTAAGGGTTGGNTAATATTTGCAAACACAAAATTTTCCTTGGATGGCTCCTTCAGATATGTTTCAAAATTAACATTAGAATCCGGAATATAACTAGACAATCTGGGTCCAATGTTCACAAAAAAGTCATTAAAACCCTCTGCTATTTCAGCAGATCCCACAAAACTTTTTTCATCATCAGTGAAAATATCAGGAACTGAATGACTTTTTTTCTTAGAAGATATAATAGAGTTCAGTAAAGACCAGGTCTTTTTGATGTCTTTTGAGTATTCTGTAAATTTTGAAGAAAAATAACTAGTCTTGGCCTTTTTTATTGTTGTGCGATAAACAGAATTATATTTTCTAAAAGTTTCTAAATTGTTTGTAGTTGGATTCAGGATTTTTTTCTTAAATAATTTTTCTTTTTGTTTTCTTGACACTAGCAAGGCGGAAGTGAACCAAGGGTTAACAGAATTTTTATTTTTGTTTGGTTTATATTTGATAAATGGAAAGCTTTCTTCATAAATATTATTTAAAGTGTTAGAAAATTCAGAAAAGGCTGTAGAAGGATCTTCATTTATCATAACATGAGTCCAGTCATTGAGTAACAATTTTTCCTTAAACTTGGTTTTATTTTCGATTGAAGTGTTTCTAATTAGAACTGGTTTGCTACCAATATTATCTTCATGTTGTGTACATTTAGACAATGAAAAAACGGGTAAATGGTCAGATAAACTTGAGTAGATGATTCCACATTCTTTTGACTCAGGATCTGAATTACTAAATATGTGATCTAGTAATGTTGCAGATGTTTGAGTAATACGTGTAGGGAGTGTAATTAGCGGAAGAAGTGAATGTGTTAACATATTTGTTAAGTATTAATTCCTAAAGGCATTTTCTCAAGGTCGACTTCAAAAGTGACAATTTCCCAATTAAAATTTTCCCAAATGTGCATTTCCAATGCGGCAACTTCCAAGCGCTGAGGCTAGGATGGGCCAGGGGGTTGCAATGTAGTTTCAGTAGAAGTAAATATTTCCATTTACAGATCGCGCCGATATAAGGATTCATCTCTAATTGGAAAATGAGATACATAGAAAGATAAATATTACCGCCATACTATTTCTATTGGTTCCCTCTTCTAGCAAAAATTTAACCGTTTAAATGTTAGTTTTCAATCGGCATTTTTTTCGTAATTATAAAACTCAAAATTTTGCGGATTTTTAAAATAAATAAATCTGAATTTTCTCAATTTTAGACATACAAAAACCTTCTCTGAGGTTATGTGAGTTGTCACAAAACACGATACGAGCCGGGGTAAGATACATAATTATTCATTAAAAGAATTATATTTCTAGACAATCCTGCCTGATCCTGGTATTGGATTCTGGGTAGAGGGTGTTCTAATGGTAACTTTAGTTTTTATTTATGTTATCAATCACGCTAATTATTACCAGCAGGAATAGGGTTAAAGATATGTCCATGCTATTCCCAGTGTCTATCTATTTATTAGCAGACAATTATTAAGTTTAATAAATCTGTCATAGATTCCTCCAGACTTAGCTCACGCACTTATGCATAGGTCCGTAGGTTACAGGTTTAATTTGGTTAAGATTACCATTTTTTTTAAAAAGTTTCAAGAAGATAATCTGTATTATATAGAGAGACATTATTTTTAAAATTTGAGCGATTTGAGGTGCTTACAGTTCTAAAATATTTTGAGGTACAGGGCTGCCCACAAAGTATGATACTGTAAAGAAGACAGGAAACAGTCAGTGTAAATTAAGTATAATCGTCACTGAAGTCTCAACCTTTGTGGATGACTCTGTACCTATCATAGATAAAAAAATTTAAAAATATTAAAAGACAATTTTAAATAATAATTTTAACAAGATTTTAAATATCTCAGATTCTCGTGAAGGCTCCCAATAATTATGAACAGTAATGCTTAAAAAAGAACAAAATAAGATACCCATCCATAACTTTGTTTAACTTGATTGATCCAAATCATACACTTATTATTTCAACCGAAATTAGAATTTAAACTATTAAAATCTTAAAACTTATAATTAAAAACTGAGATTCTAATTCAGGCTTTTGTCGGAGTTATTGGCATAATTGGCAATATTCTCGGATTCATCAGGTTTTCAGTCAAGTCTGCGGACAAGGTGAATTTTCTAAAACCTATCATCATTTTAAATTTATTTTTTATTATTTACTAGCTCGAGAACCAAGTGTTGCTCAGAATACTCATAGATACTCCCACTGCATACTAGCGCTTGGTCGTAAATTCAGGGGACATTAGTTCCAAAACTAACACTTGGCGCATTTCTAACATTGAGTAAAAGTCGATAATATAAACTATGACCAACATTTTATTAAACACGACGAGGACAGTAATTCCCAATTTTAAACTTTTTTTAAATCGAAATTATAAAAGTAGTTCTTTTTATATTAAATTTCTTGACCGTTTTCAAGACAATGTTAGGTTTTCCATTTGCGAACATATCCTGAATTTGAAAGACAAATCCCACTTTCCCGTTTTTGAGTATAATCCACAATTCAACAAAAAACTCACTTTCATAACTTACAAAATAATCATTGAAAACAAAAATTATCTTATGAAGACTAAATTAACTTCTGAATTATTTCTCGAATCTAAGTTTCCACATTTTATCCGTTAAATTAGAGAATATTGATGATTTATTTTCAAGCATTTTAAACAAACAGTTTCCCGCATTTCTAGTTAAATCTATATTGTAAGAACAAATGATATTAATATCTTGATTTCTAAATGCTGTAATGATTTTTAAATTATAAAAGAACAGTTTGTTTTTATTTTGTATTTTGTTATATTTCACCTTATCAAAATATCTTGTTTTGTTTCATAAGTGCTTAAAAAGACTTGAAAATTGACATTCCGATGATTGTCTCAAAACCAGGATATGTTTCGAAAACGCGACATGTTCGAAATGAAATCAAGATTCATCAATAACTAATTTTCACACCTTATTATTAGCTTAAAATTTACATTAATTGATTCAATATGTAGTTTTAGCCATTTTTTATAAATATATAGTATAATTTTGTTCTACTCGACTTGGATTTAAAGATATATACTCTAGAAAAAGATAACTTTGCAGATTTGGCCCAATTCTAACAGTCAGTTTTAATGGGCCAAGTGTTAGTTTTGGAACTGATATCCCCTGAAATTAGGATTTTAGCTGTTCCCCAATAAAAATTTCAGGAAAATCTGCGGCTGAGTTTATATCGGACAAACAAAGATTACAACTTTATAAATTCTGAGATTTGAGATTTACATGAAAAAATTTGCAGCAAACATTACAAACAAGGATGGTGTAGAGAAAATCTTGATCTTGCTCATGTTGAAACAATGATGGTGTAGAGAAAATCCTGATCTTGATCATGTTGAACCAATGATAGTATAGAGAAAATCTTGATCTTGATCATATTGAAACAATGATGGTGTAGAGAAAATCCTGATCTTGATCATGTTGAACCAATGATAGTATAGAGAAAATCTTGTTCTTGAACATGTTGAAACATACATGGTGTAGAGAAAATCTTGTTCTTGATCATGTTGAAACAATGATGGTGTAGAGAAAATCGTGATCTTGATCATGTTGAACCAATGATAGTATAGAGAAAATCTTGATCTTGATCATATTGAAACAATGATGGTGTAGAGAAAATCTTGATCTTGATCATGTTGAAACAATGATGGTGTAGAGAAAATCTTGATCTTGATCATGTTGAAACAATCTTTTGAGGATATTTTAATATTGAGGTTAAACGCTTGAATCCTTGATTAAAGTTATCCCCGAAGGGTGTGACCACCACGGGTTATCGAGGAGAAAATAAAGTATTCCGTAGATCTGCATTTGTGTTAATGCACAGTTTATAGTTAAGATAGAAACTTTTGTCGGCTCTGAATTTATTTTGCAAGATAATGCCAAATATAGAAATGTTTTTTAAAAAAATATAATAATTTTGTTAGAATACTTCGTTTTATTGAAATTTCGTCAATTTTATGATACATATTTTCCGTTGATCAACAATAATAAGATATTTACCAATTTCTTACTTTAGAATTATTCTAAAAATTAGAATGTTTTTCAAGCCAGTGAATAATTCCTTTAATGTCAATATCACTATTTTCTGAATAACTGTTTTGCTTTATTTTTAAGAAATAGATATATCATTTAACGACGTTATTAACATCTTTGTAATCATACAGTATATCATAATGTTAGTTTCTTAATTCTGAACTATAGATTTTGATATTTATTACAATTCTAATAGTGTTACGTTAATTCAACAATTCGTGGATCAATTCCTAACAATATCACAGTGATCTAACAATTCTAACAATGTTACATTAATCTAACAATTCTAACAATGTTACAATAATCTAACAATTCTTGAGACAATTCTAACAATGTTACATTAATCTAACAATTCGTGATACAATTCTGACAATGTTACATTAATTCAACAATTCGTGAAACAATTCTAACAATGTAACATTAATCTAACAATTCATGATACAATTCTGACAATGTTACATTAATCTAACAATTCATGATACAATTCTAATAATGTTAAATTAATCTAACAATTCATGATACAATTATTTAGCAATGTAAAGATAAATAATTATTTATTATATTTAGAATTTCCACCAGTTGATGAAGATGTTGGCAGTGTTTGATTTTATTTATATCTTCACAACTCTCTACCTCTTCTCCATTCCACACATCTATCCACAGTAAATATATATCTATTCATATCTATTTATATCTTCACAACTTTCTACCTCTTCTCCATTCCACACATCTATCCACAGTAGATATATATCTATTCATATCTATTTATATCTTCACAACTTTCTACCTCTTCTCCATTCCACACATCTATCCACAGTAAATGTTTATCTATTTATATCTATTTACATCTTCACAACACCCTACCTCTTCTCCATTCCACACATCTCCACAGTAAATATATATCTATTTATATCTATTTATATCTTCACAACTCTCTACCTCTTCTCCATTCCACACATCTATCCACAATAAGGGAGGGGGTGAATGGTCGCCGTGAGTCCCGCGAAATGGTCTCCAAGCCTTTGTATTCGCAGATGAGTATTAAAATGACCTGACTCTACGTATTTGCAGATATAATAGAAAATAAAAAAGTTATAATCTTTAAATAGTTATGCAGTTTTTTCTTCAATATCCTAAAAATAAATATAAAAAACATATTTTACTAAAATTTGTTATACATTACTTTTACAATATCTATTCTAAAGGATATGGGTAGCGCCAGGGTAGCGCCAAGTCATTTTAAATTCTCATCTGCGAATCCAGACTTTAGCAGAGCAGAACTTTTTGTAAACAAATATTGCACTCAAGGGGTGGTTTTGCGTAATTCCTTATTTTTTTTTGTTTGTTTTGATCTGTGAAAATAATTATTAGATATATTCGTAAATGTTGATATTTAGATTGACAACCTACGATGCTTATATCGAGATCATTCCTTTTGGACTTCCCTTGGCTCAAATTGGACTCACAGGTTAGCTATCATAGTCCAGTTAAATACTAAGGTTAGCTTTCATAGTCCATTTGAACACTAAGATTAGCTTTCAAAATCTAGTTAAACACGAATATTAGCATCCATAGTCCATTTGAAAACTTTAAGGTATAGCTATCATAGTCCAGTTAAACACTAAGATTAGCTGTCATAGTCCATTTGAACACACCAAGGTTAGCTGTCATAGTCCATTTAAACACTATGGTTAGCTTTTTTACTCCATTTAAACACTAAGTTTAGCTTTCATAGTCCAGTTTTACACTAAGGTTAGCTTTTATAGTCCAGTTGAACACATAGGTTAGATTTCATAGTTATAGTTGAACCCTTACGTTAGATTTCATAGTCTAGTTGAACCCTTAGGTTAGATTTCATAGTCTAGTTGAACCCTAAGCTAAGGTTAGATTTAATAGTCTAGTTGAACCCTTAGGTTAGATTTCATAGTCTAGTTGAACCCTAAGTACGTTAGATTTCATAGTCTAGTTGAACCCTTAGGTTAGATTTCATAGTCTAGTTGAACCCTAAGCTAAGGTTAGATTTAATAGTCTAGTTGAACCCTTAGGTTAGATTTCATAGTCTAGTTGAACCCTAAGGTTAGATAGCATAGATATAGTTAAACCCATAGGTTAGATTTCATAGTCTAGTTGAACTATTAGGTTAGATCTCACAGTCATAGTTGATCCATAGGTTAGATTGCATAGTCCATTTGAACTCTTAGGTTAGATTTCATAGTCTAGTTGAACCCTAAGGTTAGATTTCATAGTCTAGTTGAACCCTTAGGTTAGATTTCATAGTCTAGTTGAACCCTTCGGATAGATTTCATAGTCTAGTTGAACGAGGGGAGGAAGGCCAGCCACAACAATTTCTTGTCTGAGCCACATTCTCCTCATTTTCTCGTCCGAGCCACCTCGGAATCCTCTTCCTTCGATTATGTGTGTTAAAAAGTTTCCAATTCTTGAAGATAAAACTATTTTTTTTAAAATCTAGCCACGTCAGGGCATAACATATTGCAATGATTATATCATGTTTAAATCTTCAAACCCATGAGAATGATGTCAAACTTTATTTAGGTAAATTTTAAATCTCTTCTGGCTAACCTTTGTGATATAAAATAAATAGCAAAATATTCGGCATATTCTGCCTATAATTTTCCCCATGGAACCACCCGGAAAAATTCTATGGTTTTCACTATAGTTAACAAAAAAGATTGAAGTTCTATAAACTTGGAATTATTTGCGGACAATTTTCTTGTTTTACTAAGTACAACCTATTGCAGTCAAAACATAAACAAACAAAATGTGAACATAGCAGACGAAACTCTTACAGATTACAGCTTTCTCAGTAGGTATTACTATACTAAATCAAAGAATTAGTTAAAAAGACGATATCGAATTCGTCACTGAATTCCCATGTTTTTTGGGACACCCTTTACTGAAAACATTTTTAAGATCCCGACATTTCAACATTTGGACTAAAAGGAAAAATAGTTCTATAAATCCAAAAAGATTATCTATTTGATGGAAAAATAGTTCTATAAATCCAAAAAGATTATCTATTTGATGGAAAGATTTTCATGACAGAAACAATCTCAAGAACTGACGAGGGTCAACCCAGTCCGAAATATATTTTCAATAAAATGTGGATCTAACATCTACTTTATTTACTCTACAGAGGTTTGGTCCATCATCATCACCAAATTATACGGCGATAAATAATCGCTTCAGATCGTTACTAATCTTACTTCTATCTGTTGCATCTATATGGAGAAAATTGTTAAAAACGTCTCATACCGTAAAAAATCAAATTAATATCAAACAAATAATTTAGAAGATTATTTATCGCCGTAAGCCTATACCCCCTTTTTTCGCGAACACTTCCTTTAAATGCACATCGAATTGCTAAAATTTCGTCCTCTTATTCCATAGTTTTATGGGCCCCACTGTAAATCATTAGACATTACATAATCTTCTCTGGAATTTAGTTTTTATATTATATACAGCATGATTTTGTTCTTCTATTTGTATTAATTTTGGATATATATACTCTTATAGTTTTTTTCTTCTGTTTAACTGTACCAATTATTTAAATTGTGTACGTTCTCGAAAATAAATAAATAAATAAATAAATAAATAAATATTATTAGTGTTCCCTCCCCCCTTTTCCAGAAATGCATCTAGCTAAACGTATGAAACCAAAATGAAGGGTTTAGAATTCAATTTTAAACAAATCTCTACTGGCTTTAAGATTCTCCGGTGGAGAGAATAATGCATATATTCAACTACAGAATGAGAGCTAATTCTATTCTTTTTTTTCAAATTAAATTCTATCTCGTTTTGGTTTTTAATTCAATAATCTTTAAAATTACAAAGATGTCTTTCTATAAATGTTCATCAAAAACGCATTCGCCAACAAAAAAGTAGACTTGAAAAAAACAAAGAATTTTGTTAAAAGTTTTCAAATGTGATCGAAATTGACAGCTTTCTGGAAAAGGACCAATCCTTAAAATGAGTGTGCTTTATCAGTAAAGTATAATGTTTTAACGAGTCACACTGGTGTCTTAATATAAAAGAATGCTAAGTTTTCCAGCAGAGACAATAAAGAATAATGTCGGAATTTTTTGATTATTTTAGATAAAAAAACAATATTAATTTATGATATCTATAAAATAAAACAAGACATCCGTACATTTATATATGCATGCAGCGTATTGCCGGCCAAACGGCTGGACCGATTGGGCTGAAACTATGTGTGGACACTCATGGGTGGCCGGGTGGTATTAGACTAAAAAAACTCCAATTTTTTTCAATTTTTATCTCTAATTTTTAAAACAAAAAAATTTCCACGGACAACGCCGGGCTCTTCAGCTAGTCCTTATTATTGCACTATTGGAAAAGTAACTGAGCTATTGTCACAAACTAAACTGATGATATTTCAAATTTAGACATATTTCGATTTAACAAATAATATTTCGAAATATCAAAGGACTACGACAACGGGTTGCAAAGATTGAAACATAATAAAAAAGTTTGCGCAGATTATCATTTGATATAAATCATTAGCTCCCTCATTGCTTGTGTTGATAAATAATAAATAATAAATATATTTTATAATTTCATATATTTTATATATTTTAAATATTTCATATATTATATTATAGTTTAGAAGTAGAAATATGGTTAATGTAGGTTTTAGAAGGGTTTTATAATTTATCAAAATAATGCTGAACGTTGCCATAAATCTTAAGAAAGTACTGTGTCAAAGTTAGAAGTGAAAATCCAAGGATACAAACCATTCTGAGAGTAAAGGTCGGTCAAAGAAATTGAGTCTTTGCCACAAACATAAGTTTTTGTATCCCTATATCCTTCCATTCTGATAATGTAAACGTTTGATATTTTAAACTTTGAATATTCAATCTAACAGGGTTCATAGTTTGAAATATCTAATGTCTACGACATTGGGTTCCAGAGATATAGGGAATTGCAAATCAGAGTTTGTTACAAAGACTCAATTCCTTTCATGTGACCCTCAATATATAGAGGAGCATATATCTTGATAACCTTTTCTGATCAACAATATGGGAGATATCGTCGTTTGTCTAGCTTGAAAATAACAAGATCCTCCATTGGTTCTGTAGCATAAATATGTCGTTGTGAATTGTACATGCCACTCTATAAATGGAGGGTCACTCTAAAATTGATTTTACAGTCCCTTTAAAATTCCGGAGTTTAATTTAAAGATTGTGAGCCGCGTCTTAAATCCGCAAAAAAATCGGTTTCAATTGAGGGCCGGCTTAAATATTGAAACATTGAACACTTTTCAAAGCCGCGTCTCAAATTTAAGCCGCGGCTCAAATTCTTTAGATTCGGCCTCAGGATATCTCACTCCTTGATGGATCGAGACGATTCTATTCAAAACGTAACATTTTTATATAGATGTATTTCATACAGAAAGTTTGAATTGACTTCTCTGCTCTCAAATTAAAAGTTTTGTATTTGGGAATCTTGGGTTACCGAAAATCTGGAGTTGATGGACGTTACACTGGCAGCCGTAGTACATTTGATTTTCCGATCCGGGTCAACCTTTCCGGTCCCAGTTTGCACTGAACCGCACGGACATTGGGTTAATAAAGAAGACCATCAACAGGACTGGCCTGTGCAACATGGTTGACACGATCAGACTTTATGCTTCATATAGGTTTAGTTTACTTTTACTAAAGGGGCAGAGGTGCGTGGTTAGCAGTTAAAGCTACAAGATAGTTTATCATGTTTAAATACAAAATTAGCTGTTATTTTCATCTTTCCTTTTCCACTCTTTTTTCCACCTTGTTTCTCTCTCTCTTTCTTCTTCTTTATCATTCTTTTTCTTCTTTCTAACTCTGTTTTGATTATACATTGTAAGAATAACTTTATTGTGGGAATCAAGAATGTATAAATAAAATACCCGTATTGGATGTCGAGATCGAGCGTTCAAGATTGATGATACTCCTCGCTAAAAAGTTCCGATATATGTATAGTTTAAATCTTTTGAAAAACATTTTCTATGTTTGATCATTTCCGATTGTTTCCGGATAAGATCATAATTACGCTAAATCATGCAATGCAAAATAAAATCATTATATCTTTATACAAGGTTAAAATTGGAATGTTTATAAAACTAGATATTTTTATATAAAAGGGCAGGTTTCTCCAAAATATACAGTAAAACAAACAACGCGCGTTTCATATTATATTATCTAAATTCTTCTAAATCTTAAAATGCAAAAAAAATGCAAAATATATAAATAGGTTGTAAAGTAAATTCTACAATGCAAGTAAAAATCAATATTTTTCAATATTTTATCTTTTAAATAGTTTTGAAATTAAAATAAAGCTAAAAACTATATTTATCAATAATATATTTGTTTTAAATATGGGGAAAAATTTAATAAAAATAAATACATTTCCTTTATTTTATGATGTAATTACTATATTTCAGGATCTATTAACAGTATTTCTGGATCTATTTACCGTATTTCAGGATCTATCTACTGTATTTCAGAATCTATTATTGTATTTCAGGATCTATCTACTGTACGGTGGCAATTGCTGTAGAGAGGTACACAATCGTGTGTCACCCCTTCTTTAAGGTATACTACAGTCGTCGTACATATCAATACAATAAAGATGAGTTTTTATTTCAATTTTGATTTCTACCAAGCTTTCCAACATGGATACACATAAAATAAACTTGGAAACAATGAGAAGCTATCAAATAAAAGATTACAAGTAAACTAGCTTTTAATTAATAAAGGCTTGTTAGAAATCAAAACTTAAAAAGAAAAGTAGTCTTCATCGTATTAATATAAACAAGGGAACTAATAACTCACCTTAAACCCTACTTTTATAATTCTCAAATCCTTGTAACCGAATTTCAAACATTGACTTTTTGATCAAGCAGAATTAATTATTTGAAACAATTTAAGATCTGATATCTATGGCGTATACAGGGGAGTTCGTCTTGGTTTTTTTTTTAAATTTTCCAAGGGGAGTAGTTACCCACCCCCCCCCCCTGGGTACGCCTCCTTCTGATGTATATTATCATCTGTTTGGAAATAAATAGAAAAAAAACTTGACAATGAGTAATTCATTCGTTAGATTTTATTAATATTTTATTTCTTATGGTCTTCCGGCTTACAGCTATCTACTTTCTTGAACGTTCTAGCTTTCAGCTTTCTATTTTCTTGAGCCTTTTAGCTTTTAGCTTTCTACTTTCATGCGCCTTTTAGCTTTCAGCTTGCTTATACTTTCTTGAGCCTTTTAGCTTCCAGCTTTTTACTTTCTTGTGCCTTCTAGATTTCAGCTGTCTACTTTCTTGAGCCTTCTAGCTTTCAGCTTTCTACTTTCTTAACCCTTCTTGCTTTCAGTTTTCTACTTTCTTGAGCCTTCCATCTTACAGCTTACCACTTTCTTAAGCATTCCAGCTTTCAGCTTTCTACTTCCTTGAACCTTCCAGCTTTCAGCTGTCTACTTTCTTAAGCCTTCTAGCTTACAGCCTTCTACTTTTTTGAGCCTTCCAACTTACAGCCTTCTAGCTTTCAGATGTTAATGATTCAGATGTTTTCAGATTTAACTTTACGATGAGTAATTGATTCGTTAGATTTATATAAATATTTTATTTCTTATGGTTACATTTCTTAACAAACAAAATGCTAAGTTTATTTGACTGAATTTCATTTTTCTCTAATGTTAATTCTATTTAGTTCTCTGCTGAGTGGAAAGCAAGGATGTATTTAATCCCAATTGTCGTCTTTTCCCTTCTCTTCAATCTGCCAAAATTCTTCGAATTAACGGTAAAAAAATCTTCCAAATGATTCTTCTCTCACGCCCCCCCCCCCCACACACCATCGCATTTTTAAAAATTAACCCCACTCAATAAATATCATCTATCACGCTCTAAAAATCGCGTTCTTTAAAAAATAAATCTTTTCTTCAGACGAACGAAACTAATTTTAGGGGTAAAATAAAAAAATTTGGGTATAATATAAAAAAATGAAGAATTTTTTATACTTATTTTCAAAACTTGATCAATTATATCCATGAGCCATTTGCATAATGTTCACCCCTAATTATTTCATATTTTTAATGATTAAACTTCGAGATTACAATTTCAATAAATCATCGCCAATAGTTTTTAACTGAGCTATTAGCTTTGTAACCTTTTATCTATTTATCTATTTATTAAATATGTAAAATTCAATTCCGTACCTGAACCAATGTTATAAATACAAGATATATTTGTTATACAAATGTTAACATGTAAAACTTAACGGAAAATAAAAATATTCAGTTTTAAAAAGCTTTGTTATCTTCTAAAGTTCTACAACAATAATTTTTATAAAACTATTAATTTTATATTATTTAAGACTGAGTACGATTACATAAACAAGGAAGGATTTAAGAACTTGACGGACAAATTTAACCAGACAGAGGTTTGTATTTTATTCGAAAATTAAAAAAAATATTTGTTTATTTTTTTATCTTTGATTTAGTTCTCCCTAGAAAACCTGACTGCTGAAGACTGGATCAACTTCCAAAACGAAACTCTTGGCCAACGTCTGGTTAGAAATGTTCAATTTAAATTGTGCGCGTGCGCGCGTAATTTTAAATGAGCCTTCATGGAAAGATGGCAAGGCCCGATTAACAAAGCTATATATGATGAAAAATGTGGAAGATAGTCGGTTTGTCTGACTGGAAAAGGGTTTGATTCTGATCATTTCTATATTGTTTAATTTTAGCAAGAAATGCTCAAGCCGTTTTTGCAGAGTAAACCACAAATGAAAGTTAACAGATATAAAAGTAAAATAGCATTTTCTCACAAATTCAATAATTTGATTTTATGACGCAGTATAAAAATATTTCTCCATCCAGTCCTGTTTAAACTAAATATTTATCATTTCTTTAATAATTTATGTTAAAGGTTTTAGAAAAATTTGATTATGAAGATTTAATTCATAAAACCACTTTTAGAAATTACCCTGCTCAAAAAATACATATTACATTACTATCTATCTATCCTTTCATCTATCAATCTATTTATCTATCTATCTTTCTATTTATCTATCTATCTTTCTAGCTATCTATCTATCTATCTATCTATCTATCTATCAATCTGTCTATCTCTCTATCTTAAAAAGTCCTGTAATAGGTCAATGTTTTCATATTATTTAAGAATATAAATCTTCCACTGTATATAATTGTAGTTGTACACTTATTCAAAACCTTTAAAAGACTTTTTTTCCTGAAGACCCAAAGTTTTTATCTCCAGGTTTTTACCCTGAAACTTTTTTCCCGTGACTTTCTTACATAGATTCTAAACAGAGGGGAGAGAAAAAAAAATTTCTGATTTAAAGTTTAAAAATTCCATATCTAATTTTCCAAATTAATTCAAACCTAATATTTGTATGTTATTTCCAATAATTCAAACATCTACAAATTATTACCAAAATAGATAGTTTATGTTTTAATATAATGAAGTTTAAACAGAATGGAAAATTACAAAAAAAATCTGAAATTTTGCTATAATCGAGCTTTCAGATAAATTTCAAAACAGTTTTGGGCGCAAGCGCAATGTGGATTCGTTAAACTGAAGTACAATGTCCCTCTTGAGTGAATTTCTCAGGTTGCATTTTAATTAAATACTTTTGAATAATTTAAGACTAAAAATATACAATGAATCTATCTGTAAATAGTGAATCTAGATCAAATTCAATATATCTGTATCATGACATTTAAAAATAAAACGTTATATTTCATGATTTCGCAGTGAAGGTTGATGATATACTCTCTGTTTGAATATTTAATTTAATTTAATTTGGCTCAAATTCTTTAAACATAATAGGTTCTTGTATACATAATAAGTTTAAGTATCTGTTATAGGAGCCCCAGCAATTAAAATCTATCTATCTATCTATCTATCTATCTATCTATCTATCTATCTATTTATCTATCTTTTTATCACTTTGTATTTATCTACACATCTAACTATCTATTTAATTATCACCTTGTTTTATCTATCTATCTATCATCTATCAATTTTATTATTTCAGAGTTTAATCCCAACACGGCTGCGGAGTAATCAAACCTACATCCAGGTATTTATACAAATTAAAAAAAACTACGGTTCATTTGAAGTACAGTGGAAGACGATTATAAAAATACAATGAAGACGGCTTTAGAGTTAAATTATGATAAATATCAGCTGTTTAACAGCGTGGATACACATAGTCACACAAGTCAAGGGAAGCTGTCAACTAAAAAAGCTTCTCTGTGATTACTTGTAAATTTGTAATTCGAAATAAGCTTGTTATCAATCGAAACTTAAATCAAAAAGTTGTCTTCATTATATTGATATAATCGCCTAAGACCGTACCATCTTTTGGTCAACACAAGCTAAGAATTTGTACGGTAAACTAACAGACTTAAGAAGAAGGTATTTTGGCTAGTTTTTGTAAGTTTAATAAAAACTTTTTATCAAAACTGTATCTATTTGCTTCGATTCATCTTTTCAATTAATCATTAAAATGAAACAGATCGTTAGACAATCACTTTTGGATCGTTTTGGGATCGTTATTTCCAAATATTTTCTGTCAGGGTCAAAATAAAAGAAAATATTAAGAATAAAATATTTTTATCGTCAATTCATTCTCAAAAAATTCATATTAAAACTTTATTTTATTTTGATTCGCAGGATAAAACAATCAGTCGTATTGATTTATAAAAACTGGGTAAATAATTTATTTTTCAACCATAGTAAAAATAATATCCGCATTTTTGCAAATGTGGAAATGAATATTTGCAAAATTTTCACAGCTGTGAATTTTATTGAACAGGAAAAGGAAACACAAAAATTATATAATTGTATAGGCCTGCTAAACCACAATTTAATCATTTTCTTTTAGTCCGCTTCAGTTTTCGCGAACACTCACTTTATTCAAAATATTTAAATATCTAAATATTTATACTAGACCTGCTCCATGTATCTAACCCTTAATGTTAAATTTACGTATGAAAGTATATCAATTATAAGAAAAATCATGTTCTAACAATCATACATAAAATGGGATTAAAAATGGCAGTGTTCAGAGCAATTTTTATTAAGTTTTATATTGATTAAAATGGTTTATGAAATTGTTTATTTTACAGCACAGTAAAATAAAGGAAATGCAGGAAAGGTTTTAAAATAAAATCCTCTTCTAGGAGACTATCATCATGATTAATTGCATTTTTTCTATCTCTTGTATATTCTTTGAGTTATGTAAAAAGATTTTTGGGACTTAAAAGCGATAATCCATGTATATGTGGGATCCCCTAGTGTATTTGTTGGATTTATTCATTTCTAAAGCAATAAGTGTTTATAAATGCAGGAATACCTACATACCTACCTACACCTATCTACCTACCTACCTACCTACCTACCTTTCTACTACCTACATACCTACCTACCCCTACCTGCCTTTAATTTATATACATAATTACCTACCTATTGAAGGTTTACCTCACCTACCTGAACCTATTCATCCATGGTGTAATCCCAATCCTGGCGCTTCTCATCCTCAATATCCGGATATACTTCAGGTAATGCAATGCTATTGCTAAAGCCCCAAAAAATGAAACTTGGGAGTTTCGTTCATCAATATATCTCTCCTAAATATCCGGCTCAATGTAGAGTACATAAAAAAACGTAATCTAAAGTTCAAAACGCGCAACGATTTCTAGATTTTTTCACGTCCAATTTTATCATGAACTCCATAATCTTAAAAAAATACGATAAAATAGTTAGACGAAAAAAAAATGTTAAGAAGGCTGGACAAAGAATTTCAAGAAAGAAATCAATTTTAACCGGAACTTTGATGTATAGGATGAAAAATATCCTTTCAAAGATTTAACAAGGTTTTCCATTCACACGTTTGAAAATCATTTAATGCTTTGCAAATTCTCTTGAAAAAGCTTTAAATTCTTGTAGAAAGGTTTGTTTCATAATTGTTGTGTGTTTGCTTTGTTGTTCATTTTTGGTTATAAATGTTAAAATAAAAATTACTTGTGGATGAAGATACTGTCCGATCACGCCGATCAAAAGTATTTATAGCCGATCAATGAATAGGATATTTTAACGTTTTCAATTGATTTTCTCTTCATGCAATGTGGATTTCTGCAAAAAATAAAAAAATTATCTTTTCAAACTTTCTTTGCAATTTGAGATTCAATTGATTTTGCATCCACACAAATATATTGAATTTGTTTTATCCATTTCATTTTTATAATTTCTTTTTCTTTTTAGGATTAAAAGTCTAGTCTCCACAAACTTTCTGCAGGTAAATTTTTTAAATGAATTAATTAACCAATCAATCCATTCATGATTGACATCTAGCAACAATTTAGTGGCATCTTATTGTTTTTGAAAATTCAATTTTATGAAAATCTAATTTAAAAATATCTAATTTTCAATTAACTATACACCAATCCATCTGATATGAAAGTTTTAATCAATTATTATATCTAACCTAAATCAATATCATACAGTAGACTACTAGACACAATCGACTTACTTTAAACTTCGGTGCACATTGTACAGTGTACACTGTACAGTGTACACTGTACAGTTTACGATGCTTAGTAAATGTATTGTAAAATAAAGTCCAAGGATAGTGCTTTGAATTTGCAACTGAACTCAATTTCAACAGAGCAAAATTTTCCTTTGAAAGTTTAAAAAATGTTGCATTTCATCTGATAAATATATTCTAATCAATTAAATCAGTAATTAAGATTTTAGTTTCAATTTTACAAACTCCATTTGTATTGAAACATGATGGTTTACGAATTTGACAGATTATCAAAGAAAACTTTCGTTTTGGGAAAAAAAATCAATTGGAAAATATTCATAATTGGAAAATTCTAAGCATATCATGATTTTAAAAAGGTATACATTGAAAAACAAATTATTGAACACTTTATTTAAAACGTCTTCATAAAATAGGAGATTTAGGCCTCAATATTGCAAACACATTATATACAAGAACTAAACGTTTTTATCATTTTTGTGAACACTCCCTTTAATAAAAAAATGTTCAGGGACCTTCTAAACGAGAGCTAGCCCTTACTCAAGTCAGTCTCGTTATCGTAGCAGGTAAAATAAAGCTTTATTTTTTAAAAAGCCTAATTTTAAATTAATCATCACTTTTTGCTGTTATTTAGCCCTCAAATTACAAAATACCTGACTTCATATTTAGCAAAAACATTTTTAATGGACTGAAAGCTATAATTCCCATTCACAACCATACCCCTAAAAGCTTTGTTTGATCATCATTATGTTTATCATCATCATTATCATCATCCTCATCATCATCATCAACATCATTATCATCTTCATCATCATCATTATCATCATCATCATCATCATCATCATCATCATCATTATCATCTTCATCATCATCGTTATCATCATCATCATCATCATCATCATCATCATTATCATCTTCATCATTATTGTTATCATCATCATCTTCATTATCATCATCATGATTATTATCATCATCATCATCATTATCATCATCCTCATAATCATCAGCATCATCATCATCATCATCATCATCATGATTATTATCATCATCATCATCGTTGTCATCATTATTATCATCATCATCATCATCATCATCATCATAAGCATCATCATTATCATTATCATCAGCATGATTATCTCATCATCATATGATCTTTGTTTAGTATTCCTTGTATGTCATGGTGTAAGATGGATTCCCAATCTGTGGGAACTCTCCCATACTCAGGAGGGTCAGGAAATGGTAATTTTTCTCCTCAAACTTATCAAAAATCCTGAAAGTGTCTAACAATGGATTAAAAAAAAGTTCAAAGTAAAGTACGGTGCAATGCATTTCAGAATGAACCTTTCTTAAATGGTAAAAATACATAAACAAGTTTTTAGTTTAGAAGTTTCTAGATAATTAAAGGGTAATTGGGGGGGTGACTGTTTTATCGCAATACTCCTCTTTAATGGATTTGTCGCGTGTTTCATGTTGAGAATGCACAAAATGTATATATTCTGATAATCTTTTCATTTACAAATATTGTGTAAAGAATTGTTATAGCTTGCATTGATTTATAATGATTTTAATTTATAATTGCTTTTCTTATTCATATATTTATCCTTGAATGGATCCTGTAATCCTGCAATAAAGTTAGATGTCGTCTTTGTTACAACGAACAAAACATTTATACAACTTATAGAGACTTCTCTCAAAAAAATCTTATCAGCCAAGCCTTATTTGGCATGATTAAAAGTTTCTGGAATAAATTCATTTTGGCTGACCCTCCCCTAATACCTCACTGTGCTCCGCCCCCCCCCCTTTAAGGCTGGTCTGGTTAAATAATAATATAAAATTGTGCATAGTGGTTTATATTTCGTTTTTTTCGATATTATATCAAATGATTTACAGTGAACATTTTTTAAGTATTTCTTTTATTTGTTTTTATTTTCTATTCTTAATTTTTGTTTTTTTTAGAGTGAAATAGTCTGGCCGGCGTGGATCACCAAGGAAAAAAACTTTTGAAAATGATTAAATCCTTAAATCTGTAGATTTTAAATCTTTTTAAGTTTAAATCTTTAAAATATACCTTTGTGTGAAATGTTTTGACAAGATCTTTACATTTCTGCTTAAAAACACTTATTTTCTCTTCTTGAAACCCCGGTTTAAGTGGAGAAAAGGATGAAAGAGGTTTTTCTGAATGAATTGTGTGCTAAAGGGACTGTTTTCTGAATGAATTGTGTGCTAAAGGGACTGTTTTCTAAATGAATTGGGTGCTAAAGGGACTGTTTTCTGTATGAATTGATTGCTATAGGGACTGTTTCCTTTATGAATTGGGTGCTAAACGGACTGTTTTCTGAACGAATTGTGTGATAAAGGGACTGTTTCCTGAATGAATTGGGTGCTAAAGGGACTGTTTTATCTATGAATTGGGTGCTAAAAGGACTGTTTCCTGAATGAATTGTGTGATAAAGGGACTGTTTCTGAATAAATTGGGTGCTAAAGGGACTGTTTTCTGAAAGAATTTGGTGCTAAAGGGACTGTTTTCTGAATGAACTGGGGGCTAAAGGGACTGTTTTCTGAAAGAATTTGGTGCTAAAGGGACTGTTTTCTGTATGAATTGGGTGCTAAAAGGACTGTTTTCTAAATGAATTTGGTGTTAAAGGGACTGTTTTCTGAATGAATTGGGTGCTAAAGAGACTGTTTTCTGAAAGAATTTGTTGCTAAAGGGACTGTTTTCTGTATGAATTCGGCGCTAAAGGGACTGTTTTCTGAATGAATTGGGTGCCAAAGGGACTGTTTTCTGAATGAATTGGGTGCTAAAGAGACTGTTTTCTGAATGAATTGGGTGCTAAAGAGGCTGTTTTCTGAATGAATTGGGTGCTAAAGAGACTGTTTTCTGAATGAATTGGGTGCTAAAAGGACTGTTTTCTGAATGAATTGGGTGCTAAAGGGACGGTTTTCTGAATGAATTGGGTGCTAAAGAGACTGTTTTCTAAATTAATTTGGTGCTAAAAGGACTGTTTTCTAAATGAATTTTGTGCTAAAGGGACTGTTTTCTGTATGAATTTGGTGCCAAAGGGACTGTTTTCTGAATTAATTTGGTGCTTAAGAGACTGTTTTCTGAAGAAATTGGGTGCTAAAGGGACTGTCGGTCTAATTTAAATTTACTCTCAATTCACAACAGTTTCCTTTAAGCTTCATCTAAGTAATAAGGAAGAGATATGTCTACATAGATTCAGCCTGCTTATAAAAAGTTTCATAAATTTTTAAGACGCAACGCCTTGGGCTTTGAATTCACCCACTCTAACTTCACGCACCCCTTACTATTCAATTTAAGTAAATTTAACCTTTAAGTCTGACCGCGTCAACCTTGTTGCACTGCAGCTATTCCTATTATTTACCCAATGTCCGGTCTCTACAAACTGGGACCGGAAATTGGTTGACCCAGCTCGGAAATTCATATGTACTATACGGCTGACCGTGACTCACTTTTACTTTATTCTGGACCTTTACATGTACAGTTTAGCACTCTAAAGCACATGTTGTTAGCTTTGGTTTTTAAGAAGTAAGGAACTGATTTTTTGCCACAAATTCTGATCTTCTAATACCTAATATCTTTGCAACCTTATGGTGTAAACCCTCAATTTTTCAAACTGTAATTATGTGATATAAAAGAATTCATAGTTTGAAATTTCAAAGGTCTCCGAAATTGAATTGCACAAATATTGGGATGAGAAACTCAGTTCCTTTGCAACATTTTTATCGATTTTTGCATGAGAGCTATTGTGAATCTGACTTGCCAAGAGAGAATCCCTTAAAATGAAATCTATCGTTGTAAGGGGGAGTTTTTTTTAAATTTTAAATTATTCATTTAAATCTGAAAATTTTATTACTATTTTAAGATATTTGAATATTAATTTCTGTGAAATTTAAAGTTTCAGCCCTATTAAATATTCAAATTTGAAAAATTAAAAATCTTATCAAATTGAAAAGTTTTTTTCTAAAGACGGTTCAAGTCTCACATGTTCTTACTGTTCTCAACTCATCTGTAAACTTCTATATCTATATTGTAAAGCAGTACAGGGGAAACAGGTGTATATCGTTTTATAATTCTAACTTGGTGTTATATATGTTTAACATATTGTGTAACAATACAGGGGGAACAGGCATGAAACAGGTATCTATTGTTAGCTATTCATAACTTGTTTTTATGTATAATGAACGTTATAAAACATTATGTTAAGGTGAAGAGCACTAAGTCTGCCGATATTCTTTTCTTACATTGTTTTTTTTTTTCAAAACACAATATTTACCCTTTTAGCTATTTCTAATAATGTATTCCTCTACAGTGATAACCAGAAAACTCTGAAATAGAAAGAGGACTTTTAGTATCAAGTTATAACTTTTAACTAGTTCAATGAGCATGAGAAACAGCAATTTTTCAGTGTAAACAGTCCAATTTCATTTAATTAGTGACTTGATAATTGTCTAGTATAACAATTTGCCTTGTGACAATATCAAATAAACGTAAGAATTGCTATAATGTCGTCTTCATATTCCATTATTTCTGTTTCTCACCGTATTGTATTGCAGTACGGTGACTGAATATCAAGATGTTCCGAATGACACTGTCTGCAACATTGCTCGGGTAAGTTGAATTGTTGTTTTTTCTTTCAATTGTTTGTTTGTATCAAAAATAAAGTGAAAACGAGGAAACCAAACGGGGTAAAATTATTTGCAGAAGCTAAGCCTGGGAAAGGTATATGGCCTGGCGTAAAACTTTAGCCTATAAAAATGTCTTTTTTTAATCTAGTTAAAAACAAATCACATGTAGTCTATTAATCCACGTAAAGCACCCATAAAAGACTAGTTTTGGATGATTAAATTATTTTCGTAGATGCTGTAGATTTCCCCAAAATCGCATAATTGCAACAACAACAAAAAATAACAACAGTAATTGAAAGGATTCTTTGAAAACGAATTATAAAATTAAATCTATTCGCTAGAATACACAAAATAAAGTGCTGCGAGTCTGCTCTTAGTTTTCAGAAATATTGTTTTTTTACTTTATGGAAAATCTACAATTAATCATTCAAAAACAAATTGTACATCACAAATTTTAAGTAGAAGATAACTGAGATTTTTAAAAATTTAAAAATTTAAAATTTTTTGTAAAATTTTTTTTAGTTTTTTTTCCTGAGAAAAATTGATCGATCTGTCTAAATCCTTGAAAAGTTTGATTTTAAAGCTCTTGGCAATTCTAAAACTAAAACCATCTCAAAATAACTCTGACAAGATCTCGATATCTCAGAGAAATGAGAAAATAAACCAAAATATTAAGCATTTCAATCGGCTGGTTGCAGAAAAGATATTTTTTAAATGTCAAAAAAAAATATTTCACAAGATTTCGTGCTAACAAGGAAATTTCTCAGGAAAAACAAATTAATGTTTCAAATTTCCGATAAGGTCCATGCATTTGTAAAGACTATAACCTTGATAAATAATATTTTTTACTAGATGCTATAGACGACTAGGCTTTTATAGGCGCTGTGAACCCTCTTTTCTTATGAACAATTTTAGATTTTAACTGTTGCCCCGAAAGTCGCCATTTTTAATCGATTTGGCGGGATTTTTCTGTGTAATTTGGTGTATTTTCCCGGTCAAATATTTTCAATTTTGATATTCCATAAATTTTTCCTGGGGTCATGTTAGTTGCCAATAAAAATTTGTGCCCAATCTGTTTAGCCGTTTTGACGTTTATTAGGCACAGACAAACAAACACCAAGAAAAGCAAAATATTTATCGACAAAACTATTTCAGAATGAGAGCTTTCAAACAATGAACGGTGTACAGGATACATACGTCTGAGAGTTCTTCGGGTACATCAACATTGTATTCAGATTTGTTCAACGCATCAACATTATCTTTAGATATGTTCATTATATGAACGTTATGTTTAGATATGTTCATTATTTGAACGTTATGTTCAAATCTATTATTCTAAATTCAAATCTGTCCGCCTAGATTAAAATGGGTTTAAACTCGTTCAAACTCTTAGTAGAGACTTCAAACATTTTGATATGGAAGGCAATTTTGAAAACCACGGACATGCTGTCTTCTTAGAAGTTAAAGCTGCTTAAGCACTTTGATAGTTTCAATCATCAGAAAGTTTAAAAAGTAGTTTAGCCTGATTGAATACTTCAGAAAAAAAGTATTAATCTGTATAAAAACTTTGTTCATAGGTTATGCTTATAAAACTCTTAATAGCGGGTGAAGTGTTGAGAATAGCTCTCTTGAACACTTTGTTCAGAGTTTATGTTAGCGGATGTTTAAGACCTCTTGAACACTTTGCGTGGGGGTTATTTTAGCCATCTTAAACACTTTGCTCAGAAGATGTGTTATACCTCTGTAACACTTTGCGCAGAGGTTGTGTTTGACAACTTAAACATTTTTCGCAGAGGTTGTGAAAGACCTTTTAAACACTTTGCGCAGAGGTTGTGTTAGACCTCTTGATTACTTTGAGCAGAGGTTGTGTTAGACCTCTTGAACACTTTGCGCAGAGGTTGTGTTAAATATCTTGATTACTTTGAGCAGAATTTGTGTTAGACCTCTTGAAAACTTTGCGTAGAGGTTGTGTTAGACCTCTTGAACACTTTAAGTAGAGGTTGTGTTAGACCTCTTAAACATTTTGAGCAGAGGTTGTGTTAGACCTCTTGATTGAAGACTTTGGCTGCACACACGACCCTGAGCTAACTACTTATATGCGTTGATTGATTGATTGCATGATTGATTGATTGATGCATAATTTTGTTCGCAATTAATTATTTAAACAAACTTTTCCATGAAAATATAATTTTATTTTCAATTTGTTTATCTGCATTTTCTTAACCCTATCCCCGCTGGGGTACTTGAAAACCAGGATACGCTGGGGGGGGGGACCCCCCCCACTTGGAACCCGAAAATCCGAATATTTTCTCATGTTGTAGTGTGTTCAGTTTAATAAATATGTTGTTATGAAAGATAACAATGTAAAGTATTTGAGAAATTTCATTCATGTTTTTAACATTTTCAATCTGCTGAGTAAGAATGTATATTTTCCCAAATAATATTTTTCCAAATGTATATTTATGGTAACAAATAATATGTATATATTCCGAATTATATGTTGTCCAAAATGTTTTTTATATTGATACATACTTAAATAAATTCTTCGAAAGATGCATTTTCCCAAATACATATTTTTCCCAAATACGTATTTTTCCCAAATACATATTTTTCCCAAATATATATCTTTCACAATATATATTTTTCCCAATTATATACTTTTCCCAAATGTATATTTTTCAAATGTATAGTTTCCAAAAATACATTTTCACTCATTGATAATGTCCTAAAAAAGATGTTGTATCTATTTTTTCTATGAAAACCTGATGTAATGAATCATGAACGTAGTAAAAATTGATAAATCCTGTTACATTTGTTGTGTTTTAACCATAAAAATGGATACCAATATTTCTACTGTTTAAGAAATGTGAACTAGAAATATCCAAGGATATTGACTAGGATTCCCCAATCCAAGGATATTGACTAGGGTACCCCAATCCGGGTACCCCAATCCAAGGATAGACTAGGGTACCCCAATCCAAGGATATTGACTAGGAAACCCCAATCCAAGGATATGGACTAGGGCACCCCAATCCAAGGATATTGACTAGGGTACCCCAATCCAAGGATATGGACTACGGTACCCCAATCCAAGGATATAGATTAGGGTACCCCATCCTAGGATATGGACTAGGGTACCCCATCCAAGGATATGGACTAGGGTACCCCAATCCAAGGATATTGACTAGGGTATCCCAATCCAAGGATATAGACTAGGAAACCCCAATCCAAGGATATGGACTAGGGTACCCTAATCCAAGGATATGGACTAGGGTACCCCAATCCAAGGATATTGACTAGGGTATCCCAATCCAAGGATATAGTATAGTATATGAATAAAAATCAATAAAGCAATGCACTGAGTTTCTCAAATATTCAACGCGTCGGTTTTTCTTACAATATATTTATAAAACAAAATGCTATTTACAGTCGCAGGAAAGATCAAAACATCATTTTCCTGCTACAATAGACTAGGAAACCCCAATCCAAGAATATGGATTAGGGTACCCCAATCCAAGGATATGGACTAGGGTACCCCAATCCAAGGATATTGACTATGGTCTAAATGTTAACATTTGAAGTTTGCTCTCAATGGGCTTCACATTATAATTAAAAATAATCAGAGATATATTTATCAGAGAAAAGGACCATAAAATTCGTTTTTAAACTTAGACTCAGATGTAGCTAACGCATGTTTATATCTTTGAAAAACTACATTATTATAATAGAAATGTTGGACCAATTTAAGTGCTGATATATCTTGGTTTCGATGAAGTAAAGTGTTAACTATTATGTATTATGTTTGTTAACAGTTGTTGTAAATACAGTGGTCAACAAAATAATCAGGATAAAAACGACAAAAAGTTTAAAACCAAATACACAAATAAAGCACAACTGTTGTAAATGAATGGGATTGTTCACATATTGGAAAACTAAAGGTACTTAAGTGATATGTTAAAAAAGGTGAACAGTCACTTTCATAAATCGATTAGATTGTCTTTTCGTTGTTAAATCTCTTGATTGTTTCATTGATTTCTTCACGTTATTGACCCTTTGTATAAATTAGAATCAATAAAATCTGTTGTCATTATTTTATCCCTTAATTTCTGCTTGATATCTATATAAATACTTTGCTTGTCAAATTGGGTGTCTGTCTGTTCGTTTGTGTCTAATAAACGTTGTGGATTTATTCACAAAGACAAAAAAGAATATTGTCACAATTTTGTTTTTCCTTCAAAGGCAGAACAACGATATCGTTCTGGTATACTCGGAAAGAGGTTGATAGGGCACCGTTGTGAATTGAACATATCACTTTAAATTGCATTTTCTGGTTCAATAAAGTCTGAACAAAGTTTATGAAAAAATATTAGAAACAGAGGAAAAGTTGTTTAAAAATACAAGTTCTGTAGCAGTTGTACTTTCTCATCCATATTTAAAGAAAAACACTTAAAAATTCTACGCCTTACCGCATTTTTAAAAACATTAGCAAAAAAACTCTGAAATGAACTGTAAGCCTAATTTTAAGTGAAACTCCATGCAAAGAAGGCAATGACAGATTTACAATGCTATTCCTTGAAGTTAATGTCTTTTTTCTTGGATTAAAAGTGCTTACTTTTGATAACTTTACAAATAGAAAAACCACAACTAAATTAATTAACAAAAAAACATGAACTAGATGTCGAATATTACAAGAATTTTAAAGTTTACAATAAGTTTTATATTGCTAGTTTACCAAGCTGACACATAAAAGCGTAAATTAATTTTAAGTTTGGGAGATAAGATTAAGCATGTATACAAAAATCTAACAAAATTTATATTTGAAAGCAAAGAGGTTTATTGCAATTTATGATGAAGGAGTAAAATAGCATTTCTGACAAACTTTGTTTAAATATGCCTACCGGGGCACTTCTTTTTAAATCAAGTGGCTGGTTATTCCATAAGAAGTGCATAAGAGGGAAGATATTCTAGAAAGCCCTTATTCAAAATGTCAATTTGAGAGTTAAGAGATCTTTAAAAATTTCCGAGTTTTTAAAAAGTGTTGGTGAATGAGGAGAAGATTACTCGTGTAATTAAGCATAAATGTTGCTTGATTGAAATCAGTCATGTCGATTCTATACTTATGGAAAAGAGGATGACGATGTAAAACTGTTTTTGCATTTTCAATAAGCCAAACGCCGCGTTTTTGGAGCAAGCAGAAATCTATTTCATATTTGATCAGACAACGCCTGTTAGGGCAACATTGCACGTGGATTTAACGGTTTTGTCAATATTCCAGAAAGCTGTGACTTTCGATCACAATTTGACCCATTAAACATAATTTGTTAGCCTTTTTCTCAAATAATTTTTGTCGGCATATGCATTTTTAATGAAAATGTATGAAATAAACAAATCCGTAAAGTAAATGATTATTGAATAAAAGACCAAAACACGTTAGATTCAAAATAGAAGAAACCGAATGCTGCTCACTCTAGTTAGTCCGGTGTAATTGTGAATCAGACATTGTCATCTTTGCCTGGAGGGTCACTACTCACTTGAAATCCAGCGTACAGTCCCTTTAACAACTATATTTGCCTGGAGGGTCACTACTCACTTGAAATCCAGTGTACAGTCCCTTTAACAACTAAAATGCCTAGAGGGTAACTGCTCACTTGAAATCCAGCGTACAGTCCCTTTAACAACTATATTTGCCTAGAGGGTCACTACTCACTTGAAATAAAGCGTACAGTCCCTTTAACAACTATATTTGCCTGGAGGGTCACTACTCACTTGAAATCAAGCGTACAGTCCCTTTAACAACTATATTTGCCTAGAGGGTCACTACTCACTTGAAATAAAGCGTACAGTCCCTTTAACAACTATATTTGCCTGGAGGGTCACTACTCACTTGAAATCAAGCGTACAGTCCCTTTAACAACTATATTTGAAAAAAACACTGAATAATAACATAACATAAACATCTTTTTTGTATCTCTATATTTTGACAAAATGACAACCTAAGTATAACCACGTAAACAAGAAAAATATGTTTTAAAGGGACTGTAAAGGTAAAATGAAAAGGGGGTATATAAAATGTTTAGGCTTCATTTTACCTTAAGAGTCCCTTTAAGAAACCTTTTGACATAAAAAGATAAGTTTTGGCGATTATTTAGAGCTGAAAACATTTAGGCTTCGACAAACCGATGGCGAACATTAAAAGTCGAGAACCCGCCAACTTCGCCGTCGGCACATAAAGTCGGAAAAATTGTTTCCTGGGGTGAAAATTGCAAGAAAGTCAGACTTATGTTGATACAATTTCTGCGCTCTTTAGAAATGAGTCTGACTATAAAAACTAAAATAGACGGACGGAGAAGGTTAATTTGATAAAATACTTTACTGGTATGATTTTGTAACCTTGAAGCTCCTCTAGTAATTATGAAAAGCAAATTTATTAAATTTTATATTAAAAATTAAAAAATTGTTCGTTCTTTACTTTTGCTTTTTAATAATAGATCGAAAATAAAACATTGAAAACAAATAAGATTAGGATGTTACGTTAAGAGAATTCAATTTTAGCCACAAACTCAAGATTGTATATTCCTTATATCTTTGGAACTCAATGTCGTATTTAATATTTCAAATTATGAATTCTCTTGAGATGAAATAATCTAAAGTTGAAATATCAAAGGTTTACACCGTCAGGTTGCACAGATTTAGAAATTCGAATTTTAATTTTGTGGAAAATATGCATATTTCCCTCGTCTGAGTAGATCTACAAGAAAACAGATGATCAGCTAAAAAGAAGATAAAACAGCCAGAGAATAAATTCACTGCTCTTTTTAAAAAAAATTAATAAAATTAAAATTCTTAAAATTCATAATATTTGCTAAATTAAGACATACTGCATCCCATAATCCTTATGCATAAAATCCCAGTTAAATGATCAAACTATATTAAAGTTGTTGATTTCCAAATAGACGTTATATGACCACAAAAAAAACTCCCCCAACCTAACTCCCTCCTATACATACATCACACAGTTTACTATAGTTCAGTGTCTGTAATACACACACAAAGTCAGGGGGACGGGATATTAATTTCACAATAATTATTTTACAGTCTTTTTACCAACATAGCCGACCCATTTTCCCCCCAACAGAGGGTCGTTAAGTTACTATACGTCCCTCGAAACAATTAAGTACAATAACGACCCTCTAAAAGAATTTTTTATAAAAAATATGCTCATTTTCGTTTCAAAAGACGATAAAATTGTGTACAATTACTTTTTCGGAAAATAAAAATTTTACTTTACCACGGGTTCCCTCGACCAATTTTGCCAACAAAATATCCCTCGCTTCGCCCTGGATGTTTTGTAAGCAAACTTGGTCTTGAGAACCCTTGGAAAATTAAAATTAATTTCACAGTAATAATTGTACAAATAAAAGTGGACAAAAATTCGAAAATTCATAAACTAAGGAAAATATCGTCGAGTGTTACATCTTTAATAATGTTTAATTCTGATAATTTCATTCTTTTCTCCTGTAGCATAAATCCGCAAGTCACTTTCAGTTTCATAGAAGACCCCTAGTTAAAAATAATTACCTATCAGTTATTAGAAAAAAAATCTGAAATGGTTTATCACGAATAATTTCGTCTTTGCAGTCCTCTTCAATATAGATCTCGTACTATGTACAATGTAAAACAGGGTGGATTGATAGTTCTCTACGTGTGTGCTCAGGTTGCTGTATTGTACACTTACAAATGTTTACTAATATTAATATACTTTACAGGGTGTCCCAAAAAACATGGGAATTCAGTGACGAATTCGATATCGTCTTTGTAATGAATTAGCATTGTAATACCTAATTTCAAATGCTATAATATTATTATGTCTGCTAGAGTTTATTTTATGAAAAGGGTAAAAGACTGTAAAGATGTGTCTATAATGTATCTGCAAGATGAAAAGTGAATACGGACAAGTTCATACTATGTTTATATATTGCAATTTTCTTGTTTTATTAAGTACAACAGCTTATGTAGTCAAAACATAAACAAACAAATTGTACACATAATAGACGAAACTCTTACAGATTACAGCTTTCTGAGTAGGTATCACTATACTAAACAAAAGAATTGTTTGAAAAGACGATATCGAATTCGTCACCATGATTTCCCATGATTATTGGGACACTCTTTAGGGACTGTAGGTTAGGCCAGAATCAACTTATACAAATATGCATTACGCTCTCGTTATAGTTTGTGGCCTAAACAATTAGTAAAGAATTAGCGTACATCATCACTCTATACCCTATAACCTCGTTGGAACAGAAGAACTACAAAAAATAATCTAAAAAATTAAATAATTAATCTGTTGATATATTGCTTTTATTACTTTTTCTACTTATGTTAAATGTATACTTTTTAGAATTGGTTTCAAGGTTTTCAGAGTACTTTTTTAAATAAAAACGATCAGGAGTAATAAACCGATAAAATGATTTGGTTTTAAGGGACTGTTAGCGATATTTTAAGTGATTTCAGAAATGTTCAAGAAAATGATCAGTTTTTAAAATCATAAACATTGATATCTAATTCATACTTGATCAGAGAAAGCTTTCAAGGGTACCATCGTGAATCAATCATCGTGAATCAATCATTGCCACTTGCATGAGGGGCAACTTGAAAAATTATGCTTACAGTCCTTATAAGTTAGCTTGCTAAGGAATCTTTTTTAACTCAATATTATTGTGTATAGCAGATGAGCAATATTATTGTATATAGCAGATGGGCAAAATTATTGTATATAGATTTTACAGAAACTTTTAATATTTTTAGGCTTTTAAAAGGTTGTGTATATTTCCATTACATCAATTTTTGATGGGCCTCAACTGGAAATTTGATATTTTATCATAGAATGAAGCAACAAGATTAATCGTTTATTTAAAAATTTTGCAAAAGTTTTGTTATTTTTTGTTTAGAAGAAGAGGTTTTATTTTTGTAAATAATGAAAGAAAGTCCAATTCTTTAAACTAAGATTAATATATCTTAAAGAAAAAGTTTTCAAATAAATGAACCCTGAATTAGATTATTTTTAATTTTTCTTTCAATGTAAAAAAAACAGTTTAAGTCAATAATATTTGTATTTCTACAGAAGAGATCCTCAAAAGTTTCCACCATCCAATTATCTGCATAATCATGTTTGGAATGTTTAAAGGGACTGTACACTTTGTTTCAAGTGACCCTCCATTGGAGAAATTACAGAATTTAACAGAATTACGCTACAGCAAATCTTCCGTGTAATTGATAAGATTAAGGTTTCCAGAGTTCTGTTGAAACGGGCTTGCCCCACTTTCAATAGAGAGTCAAACAAAGTATCCATCCCTTTCAGACCAATATTGGCATAAATTATAGTGTTAGCGGGGACTGGTGAGTAGATACCAATAATGGAATTAAAAGGGTTAATTTTTAAGTCATCATTCATTTAGGAGAAGTTCTATTTCATGGTTTCGACAAATAAATTGTGTCTTTGTGACAAAATTAAAATTTCTAATCTCTAAATCTTTAAAACCTGCAATTTCTAAACCTTTGATATTTAACAGTAAGATTATTTGTTATGCCAGAATTTGTAGTTTTAAATATTAAAAAAAAAGTTTGTGGCATTGGATTGAACTCCCCAACGACCCCGTGAGTCTAGGCATTCTAGGGTTAAATTGTGTACAAACTTTAAGATTTTTGTTTAAATTTCCTTAATGGCAGGGGGGACACCATAGACATGCAGGTACTAGGTAGAGAGAGGAGTTTTAATTAAACTTGAGTCAATATTTGCTTAAAACACATACTGCTAGAACCAGAAAACTGTGGAATAGGAAGACGACTTTTAGACGTAAGTTATGATTTTAAACAGTCCCACATGAAGCATGGAACATGAAACACAGACACATTTCACTTAATAAGCTGATTTCCAAATTGCTGGGAAAGTTTTTGCTTTATAACACTATAGTTTCAGACTTCAGTAGAAGTAAATATTTCAATTTACTGATAGCACCGATTGAAGGATTCATATCTCTGATTGGATAATGAGATAGATAGAAAGATAGATGTAACCGCTATGCAATTTCTATTGGTTCAGAATAGACAACAAACACATGACTGAACCCTGATGGACTCGGCATACAGGAGTGCACTATAGTTTCAGAAGAAGTAAATATTTCCATTTACTACAACCAAAGAACTCTGAAATTTAAATAATTTTTTGTGTATTTGATGAGGTTAGCCCCGTAGTTTTCTGAAATATGAATGTCCAGGATCACAAAAGAATGACTAAAAGAGATAAAGCAAAGGCCAACGCGCTGCAAAACTTCAAAGACGACCAAAATGTTTGCAAATATTTATAACATTCGGGATTGAAGTGATCAACAAGGAATGAACGAATTATAATTGAGTTTAAGATAAATCCATAAAGTAATATTTTGACAAAGTACATATTTCATTTTTGATGAAGATTGGAATCTTTTTTTAAGTGATTATCAGGAATGGAAATTAAAATAAATATCATTTATAAATTCAAAATATTTCAAGATTAATTTTAATAGAGACATGGAACATATTTAATGCATTTGAGCTAGGTCTACATATAACGGTTCAATCAGGTATCTTGAATCAGGATTTGAGCTAGGTCTACATATGACGGTTCAATCAGATATCTTGAATCAGGATTTGAGCTAGATCTACATATGACGGTTCAATCATGTATCTTGAATCAGGATTTGAGCTAGGTCTACATATGACGGTTCAATCATGTATCTTGAATCAGGATTTGAGCTAGATCTACATATGACGGTTCAATCATGTATCTTGAATCAGGATTTGAGCTAGGTCTACATAAGACGGTTCAATCATGTATCTTGAATCAGGATTTGAGCTAGGTCTACATAAGACGGTTCAATTAGGTATCTTGAATCAGGATTTGAGCTAGGTCTACATATGACGGTTTAATCAGATATCTTGAATCAGGATTTGAGCTAGATCTACATATGACGGTTCAATCAGGTATCTTGAATCAGGATTTTTTCCGTGTGTCGTTAATGTTAATAACTACTATACACAATCCACATCGGTGGTAGGTAATTCAGCAACCTAACTCAAATTCATTAAAGTAATCCTGGTTTCTTCAAAAGTTCTGAATTTAAACTTTATTTAAAAAAAGTATGAATATTAAACTTTTATTTGAAGAAAAGTGTTATGCTATCAACTTTACGTTAGTACAAAATTCACAGTGATTTGTTCTAAATGTCTAATTAATTAAACAAAGTATTTTTTGAGACATTTTTCTTTCATTTTCTTTCATTAAGCTTTCATTACTTATTTTTTTGCAAAGTAATACGTAGAATAAACGAGGAAAAAATATGAAAATTAAAAGAAATTAAAAAGTGATAGAAAGTATTAAAATTGATTAAAAGAGAAGAAGTTCCTAATATTTTTTATAGATAAAAAGGTTTAAAATATACAATGCATTAAAGAAGAAAATATACATTCGAAAAGATAAGGCCCCAGCAATCTTTGCGTTTGAACTATAAACTCTTAAAGAGTTATAAAAAACACAATGTCACATTAATCTCTCTAGAAATTACGAGTCCTTTAATTCTGCGTAAAGGAAACCCTACTTAAAGTCAATTCCGTACTTCAAATATAACGGAGATTTCGTTAATCAGGGATTTTAATATTTAACCGTATTTAAATATATTTAATCTCTTTAGAATTTAAGTAGGAACAATTATATTTTTTAACCTTTGTTTAGAATCAGCAAAAACTCTATAATTTTGCTTTTTATGACGTAGTCTTGCTTGCACTGTATTTATTTAAGTCTTTTATTAGAAATGGCTTAATTAGAATCTGTAAACCTAATTGTTTATCTAGCACTGAATTAATCTCTAAATATTCTTATTAGAAATGGCTTAATCTCTGAAACCTTTCTTGACTAGCATTAAATCAATATCTAAATCGTCTATTTAGAAACCACTTAATCGATGAACCTTTGTTTAGAAATAGCTTAATTTTCTTAAAATTGTTTATGCGTAGCTTAATCTCTAAAACTTTGATCATAAACGACTTAATCTCTAAACCTTTGTTCAGAAATAGCTAAATCTCTAAACCTATGTTTAGAAATAGCTTAATCTCTAAACCTTTGTTTAGAAATAGCTAAATCTCTAAACCTATGTTTCGAAATGGCTTAATCTCAAAACTTTTGTGTAGATATGGCTTAATCTCAAAACTTTTGTTTAGATTTGGCTTAATCTCTAAACCTTCTTCTTAGAAATGACTTAATCTCTAAATCTTTGATCATACGGATAAATCTTTAAAACTTTGTTGATAAATAACTTTTTCTCTGAACTTTTGTTTAAAAATGGCTTAATCTCTAAACCTTTCTTATGGCTTAATCTCTAAACTTTTGTTTAAAATGCCTTAATCTCTAAACTTTTGTTTAGAAATGGCTTTATCTCTAAACTTCTGCTTAGAAATGGCATAATCTCTAAACTTTTGTTTAGAAATGGCTAAACCTCTAAACGTACGCTGATAAATAACTTTTTCTCTAAACCTTTGTTTAAAAATGGCGTAATCTCTAAACTTTTGATTAGAAATGACTTAATCTCTAAACTTTTGTTTAGAAATGACTAAATCTCTATATCTTTGATCATATGCGGATAAATCTTTAAAACTTTGTTGATAAATAACTTTTTTTTAATCTTTGTTTAGAAATGGCTAAATCTCTAAATATTTGTTTAGAAATGGCTTAATCTCTGAACCTTTGTTGGTAAACAGACTTGTTGTTGACAGTACAGACCCCCAGCCTCAATTGCAGGTAAAACGGGTTCACTTTACACTGTACATATTCGATTCACTATATTCTGCACACTATATTCTGTACACTTTATTCTGTACACTATATTCTGTACACTATATTCTGTACACTATATTCGGTACACTATATTCTGTACACTTTATTCTGTACACTATATTCTGTACACTATATTCGGTACACTATATTCTCTATACTATATTCTGTACACTTTATTCTGTACACTTTATTCTATACACTATATTCGGTACACTAAATTCTGTACACTATATTCTGTACACTTTATTCTGTACACTATATTATGTTCACTATATTCTGTACACTTTATTCTGTAACTTTAAAGTGTGTACTTTAAACTTAATATTCTGTAGATGTACGTTGTACATACAATAATTTTGTAATAGTACATTATGCAATTCTGTAATTATTTGTTATACATTCACTGTACAGTTTATTCTGTAATTATAATCTGTACAACTAACACTAATACTTAAAACTGTAAACAGTACAACTTATATTGCACATTGTACACTCTACACTCTATACATAGTACAATGCTTCTATATTTCTTCAAAATAAGAAAGACTTTTCCAATCTCCAAACTGGAATTAATGCATTGAACTCCATAAATATTTTATATCTTAATTTATAATAGTGGCTTCTGTGCTGCACTGTACGAATGTATTTTCTCTGTATTCTAACCTCTCTCCTCATTTTTTGTATTTTTTTACATTCAGGTATTCTCTCAAAATCTGGTCTGGTCTAATCTATTCCGATTAGTTCAAATTAAAAATGTTTTACTATAATAAGTTCGGGGAAATGTGTATTCCAACAAAATTAAATAGATAATTTAGATATTACATTTCAGTTTAGCCGTAGGTTGGGGCAGGTACATAAGCAGCCGGGGCGTAGGGAGCAGGGGCATAAGGAGCCGGGGCATGATGAGCCGGGGCATGGTGAGCAGGGGCGTATCCATGAACATCAGGATAGACCGCTGTACCTTCGTAACTTACATCGGCGATATAACCATTGTAATGATCGGCCGTGTAGTGAACGTGCTGGGTTCGGCCATCAGGAAGAGCAACGGAATAGGATCCAGTCACGGCACCGTTGATATCGGAAGTTTCGGCGGCGTTGAAGGCAGCTTTGGAGTAGTCGTCGTGGACACCGTACTCGAAGGAGTAGGGAGCAGGGGACTCGTCCTTGTAGGCTGGAGCAGGGTGGTGAGGAGCAGGATGGTAGGGAGCGGGAGCAGGAGCGTACTGAGGAGCGGCAATTGCGCCTGCGACCAGTACACCCAAATTCAGAAATATCTAAAACAAAACAAATTTGTATACTACACAGTACAGCTAGTTTTAATGTCATGTATAGGAATCAAACCAATTATTGATTTTTTTTCTTTTTTCAATTTTTTTCCACAGTATTTCTTATGAAATATGTCAATCTTAAGTTTTACAATAATCATTTATCAATATATTCTTTATATAAATAGTTGATCATCTTTATAACTAAGGTTTGCCTTTTAGATATTAAAGGGACTGTAAGCGTAATTTAAAGTGATTCTGCATACACAGATTGCAATGCCTGATTCACAACCGTACCTTAAATGCTTTGTCTGATCAAGTATGAATTATATATTAATGTTTAAAATATTGAAAACTGAATATTTTCTATTTTGGTTTTCCACAAAAGGTACTTGCGCATTTCTACTGCAGAAAGACATGACGGAATTATCTTTATTAAAAACTTTTGAGCTAGAAAAACGACAATATCTTCCACATTATTGATCAAATGAAAATGCCGAGGATGCCGTTGTAAAGTCCCTTTAAGCTTCTTTTTGCAAAAGAGCCAGATTCTTGATCAAATAAAGGTTTCAAGGGTACCATAGGGACTACGACATTGACATCTTTGCATGGAGGCTAAATTTAAATTTTGCTTACAGTCCCTTTGCGAAATAGTACGTTCATGAATTTTAAAAGGGAGTAAAAAACAATATTAGATTTTAGATTTTCAGACATTGCTATAATTTAATTTTCACTAAGAATTATAAACAATCAAAGGCGAAAGTGTCTATTGAAAAGGAGGACGACTTTAGATTTCAAATTTTAATTTATATCAAATTTTCGAACTGAAAGGATACATTCATGGAAACAATTCGGGTGTTCGGGATTCAAAACTGTAAAAGAAAAGGTCACGCCAATCTGCCCCTTTGGTAAAAGGAAATTCAACCTTTATGAAGCATAAAGTCTGACCGCGTCAACCTTGTTGCACCGGCTAGTCCTGTCCATAGAGCTAGGTGCAGTACAAACTGGGACCGGAAAGGTTGACCCGGCTCGGAAATTCAAATGTACTATGGCTGCCCGTGAGTTGTCAATTTTTTATTGATATTGACACCGACCAATTTATTTGAACTAATTATGGACTGAATAACTAGATTTCACGCAACTTGTGCTTAATTTTTTTTAATTTGTACTTTATTTCATTTTGCTGATTGAAGTATTTTTACTTTAATGCTCTATTTACCAATTTTACAGAATTACAAATTCATCAATTGTTACTGCTCAATTACTGTAATTCCTGCAGTATCTTTAAAGGAACAGTAATTCCTGTATTATCTTTAAAGGAGCTATAATTCCTGCAGTATCTTTAAAGGAACTGTAATTCCTGCATTATCTTTAAAGGAACTGTAATTCCTGTAGTATCTTTAAAGGAACTGTAATTCCTGCAGTATTTTTAAAGGAACAGTAATTCCTGCAGTATCTTTAAAAGAACTGTGATTCCTGCAGTTTTCTTTAAAAGAACTGTAATTCCTGTAGTATCTTTAAAGGAACTGTAAGTCCTGCAGTATCTTTAAAGGAACTATAATTCCTGCAGTATCTTTAAAGGAACAGTAATTCCTGCAGTATCTTTAAAGAAACAGTAATTCTTGCAGTATCTTTAAAGGAACAGTAAGTCCTGCAGTATCTTTAAAGGAACTATAACTCCAGCAGTATCTTTAAAGGAACAGTAATTCCTGCAGTATCTTTAAAGGAACAGTCATTCCTGAAGTATCTTTAAAGGAAATGTAATTCCTGCAGTATCTTTAAAGGAACTGTAATTCCTGTAGTATCTTTAAAGGAACAGTCATTCCTGCAGTATCTTTAAAGGAACAGTCATTCCTGCAGTATCTTTATAGAAACACTAATTCCTGCAGTATCTTTACAGGAACTGTAAGTCCTGAAGTATCTTTAAAGGAACTATAATTCCTGCAGTATCTTTATAGGAACACTAATTCCTGCAGTATCTTTACAGGAACTGTAAGTCCTGAAGTATCTTTAAAGGAACTATAATTCCTGCAGTATCTTTAAAGGAACAGTAATTCCTGCAGTATCTTTAAAAGAACTGTAATTCCTGCAGTATCTTTAAAGGAACTGTAATTCCTGCAGTATCATTAAAGGAACTGTAATTCCTGCAGTATCCTTAAAGGAACTGTAATTTCTGCAGTATCTTTAAAGGAACAGTAATTCCTGCAGTATCTTTAAAGGAACAGTAATTCCTGCAGTATCTTTAAGGGAACTGTAATTCCTGCAGTATCCTTAAAGGAGCTGTAATTCCTGCAGTATCTTTAAAGGAACTGTAATTCCTGCAGTATCCTTAAAGGAACTGTAATTCCTGCAGTATCCTTAAAGGAACTGTAATTCCTGCAGTATCTTTAAAGGAACTGTAATTCCTGCAGTATCTATAAAGGAACTGTAATTCCTGCAGTATCCTTAAAGGAACTGTAATTCCTGCAGTATCTTTCAAGGAACTGTAATTCCTGCAATATCTTTCAAGGAACTGTAAGCGTAAGTTTAAGTGACCTTCCATAAGATAAGGGAATGTCCCATTATTTAAGAATGGTGTCTTTTCAAGGCCATTGGAACTCAATGAAGATTACGTAAAATCCTCGAAGATCTCAAACGCGATTTGCAAAATTTTGAACAACATTATTTTACGACTTCTATTATGTAAATGTTAATATTTCTTCAATAAGAAGAGCTTGGGAAAAAGTCTTAAATATTTCCAATTTATTTTTAGATGATCAGAGATAAATCTTTCATCCTTTTATATAGTCAAAGGTTTAAAAAGATTGTTTTAATTTAAAGCGCCACTTTAAAAATATAGAATACTTGAAATTACGTCTATAGTCCCTTTAAAGGTTGCCCCCCTCCCCCCCCCTCCCTTTAAAAATAATGATTTTAAACGTTTGCAACAAAATCGTAATTCTTTTTCTACCAATTAAATTAAATGTTCAGATTTCGAGGAAATTCGGAAATAATAAATCGAGAAATTTAAGAAAAATAAGTTTTTAAAATAGTCCAGAAACTTACAATAACCCTATTTAACAACAAATTAAATAAAGTGAGTAAATATCTTAAATAAAATTCAAAAGGCGACTGTTAAAGCTTTTAAAGCGGTTAAAGCTGTAAAAGCTGTAAAAGCTATTAAAGCTGTGAAAGCTGTTAAAGCTGTTAAATCTGTTAAAGCTGTTAAAGCTGTTAAAGCTAAGAAAGCTCTTATAGCTGTTAAAGCCAATAAAGCTGTTAAATCTGTTAAAGCTGTTAAAGCTAATAAAGCTGTTAAAGCTGTTAAAGCTAATAAAGCTGTTAAAGCTGTAAAAGCTGTAAAAGCTGTAAAAGCTGTTAAAGCTGTTAAAGCTGTTAAAGCTAATAAAGCTAATAAAGCTAATAAAGCTGTTAAAGCTGTTAAAGCTAATAAAGCTAATAAAGCTGTAAAAGCTGTAAAAGCTGTAAAAGCTGTTAAAGCTGTTAAAGCTGTTAAAGCTAATAAAGCTAATAAAGCTAATAAAGCTGTTAAAGCTGTTAAAGCTGTTAAAGCCCGAAAAAATCATAAATGATGTGATAAGTTTCATATGTAATATGCTAGGATACTTGACTTTTAAAAACCATAAATTAGAAAATAGTCGAATATTTAATAGAACTAAGTTTTTCCCACATTAACACTTTATATCTTTGGAACCTGATGCAGTAAACATTTGATGTTTTCAACTTTGATTTTTAATTTATGGAAATATCTGTCAGGTTGCAAAGATAACGTTTTCTGGTATGTCAGCATTTTTATGTTATCATATTTACAATGATGAGTAATAAATTGTGAATACTCAATGCGTAAAGATTACATTTAGCGTCATACCTTACCTTCATATTAATAAATGCGTACGAAGTAAGATCAACTGATGATGCTTTGACGCAAACTATTGCTTTTATACCTTTTACGCATTGCGTTCAATGCAGAAATCGGGTGACAAGGGGGGAGTACAGTGTATACTGTATAGTGTATAGGGTATAGGTCAATAATACCAAATAGATTCTAGTACAATAGATGGCAACGTAGAATTTGTACACTCTCAGTACAGTTGTATTCTGTCGTCAATTCAGTTTTTGTGTCAGACAAAATCATCAATAATAGTGATAATTTTAGAATAAAGTGCTTTCTTACAATAAAATAAATGTAATTTTATTTGTTCTGTTTTTACACTTTTTTATTTAATCTTGGAAAACATGTCAACTAATGTGAGAAAATTTCGCTTTCCTTGTTATATTTGACACTTGTGACGTCGTGTATAATTGGTTAATTTCTCTGTTGCCACCTATTGTTCTTGATAATCTATTTGAATAATACTATTAGGAATCTGTAGATATATACTGGGTGTCTCTAAAAACTCTAATAGTTTAAACCGAAGTTTATGTTTTTGGAAATGAAGAATATGGCTCGAAAATGTAAACAAGTAACAAACAATTGATGAAAAAAGCACATTTTTTTATTTTAATTTGCAAAACGAGTATTTCAATATTTTAAGTAGTGATGTCAAAAAACCTGTTTAGAGCTAATGAATAGGTGTTCTTTTTAATAAAAAATATCTGGGAAAAAGTATTATAATTTTGAGACGTTATTTAATAGTTTTTTTCTGGTTTCAGTATGATTTGATACAAAAAAAAGTCTTGTAATAGGTCAATATTTTTATTTCATTTGAGAATACAAACCTTGTATTTAATGTACATTGTACAGTTATACAAAACCTAATGGTGTAAATCTTTGATATTTTATACTAAGAATATTTTGATATTTTGATTGTTTGATATTTGACATTAAAAGTTACCAAAATCGATATTTAGGATTTTATCTAAAAAGAATAAAAAAATAAAAAAAATCTAATATTTTGCAATTATTGAGCTCTCAGATAAGCTTCTGAAATATGAGTCAAGTGAAATGGGCATTCGCTCATTTGAATTACAACGTTGTTCGTCTCAAATTCTCAATGACTAGAATTCCGCAAAATTAAAGAAAATTGCATTTTTGAAAAAAAAATCTAAAACTTGCTTAACCGCCCTAAATTCCAACAATTTTTAGACTGATGGCCTTAAAACGACTCCTCTAAGTACATATCTTGGGATACATTTTCAACAAAGTACTTTTGAATAATTAACAACTAAAAATGTACAGTGAATCTATCTGTAAATAGTGGATCTATATCAAAGAACCTGTCAAATCATTCGTTGGGATGTTTAGAAAGATGAAAATTTCCCTGTATGATAATTGAAGGACTGTAGTATGGTTTTGGTGAATTATATTGGCGTACAAAGCCTAGGGGTGTCAGAAATGATTTTTTTTGCATATTTTTAAAAACTTCTATAAAACTTTTTAAGTTAAATTTTTGATAAAACTTTTTGTTCTGGATGATTGCAAATATCTATAAGGGAAATTTTCATCTTTCTAAACATCCCAACGAATGATTTGACAGGTTCTTTAATATAAATCATGACATTTAATGTTTAAATAAAACGTTATATTTCATGATTTCGCAGTAAAGGTTGAAAGTATACATTTGAACATTTAATTCATTTTAATGTGACTCAAAATATTTAAAAGAGAATAGCTTAACACGTACTTAACACCTCTTTCTAACTATTTATCTATCTATCTACGAATCTATTTATCTATCTACCAATCTATCTATCTATTTATATATCCATCTATATTCTATATATCTATCTATCTATCTATATATGTATATTTATCTATCTACCTATCTATCTATCCATCTATCTATCTATCTATCTATCTATTTATTTATCTATCTATCTATCTATATATCTATCTAGAGTAACTGGACGGTGCAGGGGTGTATAATGCTCTCCATGAATGTATCCCTGGTTCTACCCCTGGAATCAAACCTTACTGAGACACTGCAGGAATATTTCAATTAATAATTAATAAAAAAATAATTATTACTGATAAACCATTAAGAGAGTTTCAATGAAAGTCTAGAACGTATTTTTTGGTAGAAATCCAACATCGATAATAAAGAGTTTTTCTATTTTCTTTACCAACTGTTTTCTAAACCAACTATTTCCTAAACCAACTATTTTCTAAACCATCTCTTTTCTATACCAACTATTTTCTAAACTGCAACTATTTTCTAAACCATCTATTTTCTAAACCAACTATTTCCTAAACCAACTATTTTCCAAACTATCTATTTTCTAATCCAACTATTTTCTATACCAACTATTTTCTTTACCAACTATTTTCTAAACCAAATATTTCCTAAACCAACTATTTTCTAAACCAACTATTTTCTAAACCAACTATTTTCTAAATCAACTATTTTCTAAACCAACAATTTTCTATACCAACTATTTTCTAACCCATCTATTTTCTAAACCAACTATTTTCTAACCCATCTATTTTCTAAACCAACTATTTTCTAAACCAACTATTTTCTAAACCAACTATTTTCTAAACCAACTATTTTCTAAACCAACTATTTTCTAAACCAACTATTTTCTAAACCAACTATTTTCTAAACCAACTATTTTCTAAACCAACTATTTTCTAAACCAACTATTTTCTAAACCAACTATTTTCTAAACCAACTATTTCCTAAACCAACTATTTTCTAAACCAACTATTTTCTAAACCATTTATTTTCTAAACCAACTATTTCCTAAACCAAATATTTCCTAAACCAACTATTTTCTAAACCAACTATTTTCTTTACCATCTATTTTCTAAACCAACTATTTTTTAAACCAACTATTTTCTAAATCAACTATTTTCTAAACCAACTATTTTCTAAACCAACTATTTTCTAAATCAACTATTTTCTAAACCAACTATTTTCTAAACCAACTATTTTCTAAACCAACTATTTTCTAGACCAACTATTTCCTAAACCAACTATTTTCTAAACCAACTATTTCCTAAACCAACTATTTTCTAAACCAACTATTTTCTAAACCAACTATTTTCTAGACCAACTATTTCCTAAACCAACTATTTTCTAAACCAACTATTTCCTAAACCAACTATTTTCTAAACCAAATATTTCCTAAACCAACTATTTTCTAAACCAACTATTTTCTAAACCAACTATTTTCTAAACCATCTATTTTCTATACCAACTATTTTCTAAACCAACTTTTTCTATACCAATTTTTTTTCTGAACCAACTATTTCCTAAACCAACTATTTTCTAAACCAACTATTTTCTAAACCATCTATTTTCTAAACCAACTATTTTCTAAATCATCTATTTTCTAAACCAACTATTTTCTAAATCAACTATTTTCTAAACCATCTATTTTCTAAACCAACTATTTTCTAAATCAACTATTTTCTAAACCAACTATTTTCTAAATCAACTATTTTCTAAACCAACTATTTTCTTTACCAACTATTTTCTAACCCAACTATTTTCTAAACCAACTATTTTCTAAACCAACTATTTTCTAAACCAACTATTTTCTAAACCAACTATTTCCTAAACCAACTATTTTCTAAACCAACTATTTCCTAAACCAACTATTTTCTAAACCAACTATTTTCTAAACCATCTATTTTCTAAATCAACTATTTTCTAAACCAACTATTTTCTAAACCATCTATTTTCTAAACCATCTATTTTCTAAACCAACTATTTTCTAAACCAACTATTTTCTAAACCAACTATTTTCTAAACCATCTATTTTCTAAACCAACTATTTTCTAAACCAACTATTTTCTAAACCAACTAATTTCTAAACCAACTATTTTCTAAACCAACTATTTTCTAAATCAACTATTTTCTAAACCAACTATTTTCTTTACCAACTATTTTCTAGACCAACTATTGTCTTAGACCTTAGATATTTCAAACTATGAATTAGATATTAGATAAAAAAATCTAAATCAGATAATTTGAATGTTTACAGGCTCAGATTGCAAAGAATAGAAGCGTTGTGACATTTCATAAAGAGACATTTCAAAGATAGGACATTTCATAAATAAGACATTTTATAGACAGAGAAGATTTTTCATAGACAGAGGAGATTTCGTATTGAGAAATTTTTTTCTAAATTTTTTAGATTTAATTTTAAATTTTAAAACATTACATGAAGAGTATTTTATTTGTTTTTTATGAACTTATTTCATCTGTTAAATCTTTTCTGTCTATTTAAAAGTTTTAAGTTTTAATTTAATCATAGTTACTCATGCCGTTTATCCGCGTTGCCCGTGAAATTAAAAAAAAATCGAATTAAAAAAATTGAGTTTAAAGAAAAAAATGTAATTATAAAATAATTTAGAAAAAAATATCATTTGTAAAAGAAATCTCCTCTGTGTATGAAAAAGCTTCTCTGTCTATGAAATATCTTATCAATAAAATGTCTTTTTATGAAATGTCTTTCTAGGAAATGTCTTTCTAGGAAATGTCTTTTAATGAAATGTCTTTTCATGAAATGTCACAACGCCTAGGGATTAGAAAATTTAAGTTTGTGCAGGCTAAGACTCAAATCCATTGTTTCATATACATTTTATATTCATATAATCACTTATATTAGATTGGGTTTACACCTTTTGATTATTGTGGATGTCAAGTGTACTAGAAAAAAGATTGGGGTTACACCCTTATATTACTGTGGATATCAAGTCTTATAGAAACATCGAGAATTGGTTTACAACCTTTGATTAGTGTAAATGTCAAGTGTACTAAAAACATCGAGAGTTGGTTTACACCCTTTGATTAGTGTGGATGGCATGTGTACTAAAAAGAAAATTGGGGTTACACCCTTATATTACTGTGGATATCAAGTCTTATAGAAACATCGAGAATTGGTTTACACCCTTTGATTAGTGAAAATGTCAAGTGTACTAAAAACATCGAGAGTTGGTTTACACCCTTTGATTAGTGTAAATGTCAAGTGTACTAAAAACATCGAGAGTTGGTTTACACCCTTTGATTAGTGTGGATGGCATGTGTACTAAAAAGAAAATTGGGTTTACACCTTTTGATTTTTGTGGATATCAAGTCTTATCAAAACATCGAGAATTGGTTTACACCCTTTGATTATTGTGGATGTCAAGTGTACTAAAAACATCGAAAATTGGTTTACATCCATGGATTATTTTGGATGCCAAGACTACATTGAAACAACAAATGTATCAAATCTATTTTCAGATTCTGCGACAAAGACTTTTGTTGAATGTTGAGGCGTGAAAACTGTTTGTTTGCTCGAGTGTAAATAAACAGTTAATTGGTAAATTTGAAGGGACTGAAGGCGCATTTTCAAGCAATCCTCCAATTCATTCTCATTAAACTTGTATAAGATAATTCTGTGGAAAATCTTTCAATTCTGATAATTTACTTCTTTTTTCAGACGGAATGCGCAAGTCACCTTTGCCAAGAAACCACAATAAAAATATTCAATTTTTAAAGAAATAAAAATAAATATCTCAATCATTTTTAATCGGAATGTTTAAAGGGTTCTGTGGTAAATGGAAAGATATTTGTAAATAACGACTTCAGTTCCTCTTAACTTATATTATAATTATAAAGTTCATGATAATTCTTGAACCACTATGTGCACAGTGTGCAGTACTGAGACGAAAATTATAAATGCTTTGTATGTTTGGTCATGCTGAGGATGGGGGGGAGGGGCGGTAGTTGATAAAAGGAGAGGGGATGGGAAGCTTTAGAATGATTTAACGTTAGAATCTTTAATTAGGCATAGTTGAAATATATGTTTCATTTAAATCAAAATAATCAAATTTGTAATCTAAACTTTGATTTGAAAACTTTTTTTAAAAAATGAAATTATTGAAATTGTAATTTATCTGTTTGAATAAATCATTTAAATGCAAATTTTCAAGCTGATCTTTAAAAAAATATATATAAACAAATATACAAATCCCCACCCCCCCCCCAAAAAAAAAAAATAAAAAATTGAAATCTACAAACAATCTCTAGAGAAAGAAATGTTTTAAATCAGAATTGTAAAATAATATATCGTTTGAAAGAAATTCAAGCGGAAAGAAATTTGCAGTTTGTCTTTTGAGATCAATTCAATCATAAATTCGAAATTTCCAATCTATTAGTATTTAAGGTAAAATCATTAAATTGCAATTTATCTCCTTAAATGAATCGAGTTTTTGCCACAAACTAAAATCTTCTGATTCCAATATCTTTGTAATCTTATGGTGCAAACCTTTGATATTTCAAACTTAGACTTTTAATCTATAAGTATTAATAGTTTGTTAATTCACAAAGATATAGAGATTAGAAAATCAGAGTTTGTGGCAAAAACTCAACTCCTTAGTATAAAAAAGAACTTTTAAATTTGCACCTTAACTCTTTAGAATTATTTTATATGAAGTAAAATTAAAACGTTAAAATTAATTATCTGTCTCTGTAAATCTATCTAAAATGTAGCAGTAGAGATGGGTATTGTTTTTGGTCAATGAACAGAATTTCTAAAAACGAACGGCTTGGATTGTTTATAGAAATTTAACAATCCTTTATAGTGAGGAAACGAACTAATTATGATGAAAAATGAACAATAATAATTTTGAGAGCGAACGAAATCAAACAAAACATCTAACCAAATGGGTCGTTCACTTATGTAAACGAACGAAATGGAAATAGCCGAACGCGTACATCTCTATGTAAAAGGTAGAACTGCATCTATATTAAATAATATTAACTATGTAATGTTCATCTTTAAACCACAAATGGCATTTTGGTTTTACACCGAGACATCAAACAATCAAACTTGAGATATTTTCAAATTAATGGCTTTGTTCAAAAAATCATCGATGAGCCTAATTACATAAGCTTAGAAATGCTTTATTTCCCTGTTTATTTTTTTCAAAATTTTTTTTGGCCAATGGATTAATTTCTTATTTTAAATGGATAATTTTGATGTACGTTTGACGATTTGATCAATGGTTTTTCTTTCTCTCTTTTATATTTTTTTTGACGTAATTGAATTTAAGGTGAAAAATGTGAAAAACAAACAATTCTGTAAATGTTAATGTTCTGAAATTATGTAAATCCAAGATTTTTTAGTGAGACAAATAAGTTGGAGAAAAGATGAAAGAAGTTTTCAAATTGAAATGTAAAATATATTTTATTGAAATCCGGGAAATTAGATTGATCCGTCCAGGACAGATGTGAAGGCTTCCGGAAATTGCTCTTCCGGAAATAATACTCAGGTTTTGTATTTTCATTAAAAATTTATAGACGAAAATAAGGTCAAAGGATTCATTTTTTGCAAAATTCCGCGAAATTGAAATATTGATAATAAAGACGACAACGACAATGCCTGATTTACAAGTTTAAAATATATAATCAGATAAGGGTTTAACGGGTTATAGTACTGTTGTAAATCGGGCATTGTCATCCTTTCATGGAGGGTCACTTGAAATTATGCTAACAGTCAATAATAAAGGCTTTTTCTTAAGTTCTTAATCTATAAGCAGTAAATCAAATCAACAATTTTGAAGAAGGAATACGAATTTTATCATTATCATTTAATTGACAAAGATATTTTAGAAGAAATCTTTATAATTTGCCCGTGATTTCTATTGATAAATGATTTCGAAATTATGAAAGTTTTGTTTAACCAGAATATTTCATTAATAATTTTAGAAGCTATTTAGAACAAAAATTTAGTCTTTTCTAACATGGCACCGTTGTGAATCGTTGATGCTACTCTGTTTCCTGTATAAATAGGGTGTCCCAATATACTAAGAAACTAAGTGACTGCTTCTGTATCGTAGTGTAGTTTCCCAGTGTTCAAACAGCTGACAATTAATTCCAAAATCTGGTTTAACATATTTGCACCTTCAACATTGACTGAGATATTAGGATATCTGTCCAGATTCAAATTTAGTAAAAACAACAACGAAGTCTTTCAAATGTTTGTGATCTCGTCAGTTTTAAAGATATAAATTGATTCAGACTTCATTTTCAAAATCTCATTCTTTATTTTGATACAATTTTGTTTCTATCAAATAACGGAAATCGATTAGGAATTTTAAGTTGTCTTTTAATTCCCATGTTTATTGGAACACTCTGTATAAAATGGTGTATTTGTATTCCCATGTTTATTGGAACACTCTGCATAAAATGGTGTATTTGTATTCCCATGTTTATTGGAACACTCTGTATAAAATGGTGTATTTGTATTCCCATGTTTATTGGAACACTCTGTATAAAATGGTGTATTTGTATTCCCAGATGTTAATATTGACTTGGACAGACGTGAATAAAATCAACGCATCTCTACCCTTGAAACGAAGCATGATGTTTACAATAACAGCAAATACAACGGTAACACATACAACACATACATGACGATGAAATGGGGATGGGTAATTTTTTTTTCAAAACTCGTTTCAATGTTTAGGGAAACTTTTAAAGCGATCATTTAAAAAAATCGTTTTGAAAAAAAAATCGCTTCGCTTTAAAATCAAAACGATTCCCCAAATGAAGAATTAAAACAGAAAACAATTGTTTAGAAAATAAAATACTGAACGATGTTTATCCCAACCCGTACAACTGTAAAAAAATCTATTTTAAAGGGACTGTAAAGGAAAGAAGAAAGGGTGTATAAAGTGATTAGCTTTCATCCTATACCCCGTTTAATTTTTCCTTTACAGTCCCTTCAATTAGATAATTTTTATTGAAATAGAATTGAAATTACCTTTTCTTTGTCTAGAAATAACCCCTTTGTGACATACATTTTTTCTTAAGTAACCTACAAGAATAATTTGATTTAACCAAAACTTACAAATTTTTTATCTCTTTTTACAATATTATAGTTCATCAAACTTCCATATTATGATAGTTAATTGGAATCTTTCTCATTTATGTAAACATTAAAATTATTTGTTTAAAAAGTGTAATACACCTAGACTAGCGTTTTTAGCGAAAAGGGTAAATCGTTTAGCGAAAATTTCGCATTTTTTGCGAGATTTTTTTTCGTTTGCTCGCGAAAAATGCGAACATTTTTGTTGTTTTTTTTGTTGCAAAATTTCGCTTTAATCTGTATTATTATTTATTTCTTAAGTATGATATAATACAACTTCTAATGCTGAGCTCTCAGAGCAGAGAAGTCCACAAGTTTTTTGCACAATTAATTGCTCTAGTTTTCGCGGAGTTTTTTTTTTTCGCGAAATTTCGCATTTTTTTCGCATTTTTTCGCACAATTCATTTTCGCAAAAAGTTTGCGAAATACGAACGAAAATGTTCGCATTTTTTCGCGAAAGTTTTCGTGTTCTGAAAATAAGATGACTGTAACATAAGCTCTAAATTCGTAACAGGCACCAAAAAAATTTACAGAAATCAAGTATTTTATGTTTTCTATAATTTTTGGAACAATCTGTTAAACATTTTAGTTCAGCAATGGTATATGAAGATAATTTCAAAATGTTTTCTGCTTAAAAAGATCAGTTCTAAATTTACTCTTTTGTGATTTGTAGGAAGAAATCTACGGAATTTCAATGATATCTGGAATGGCTGACGTATATACTAGGTATTCAATAGTTTTTCTAAGAAAAATATATTAGAATTTTTAAGTCTATTTCTACTGCAGCTCTCCTCCATAACCCTATTAAGACACAGTTCACTAATTATCTATATAACTCATGAACCCCTAGATCAATATTTGATTGAAGAACTCTGTAGAACCACCGACATGGTCTTACCTTGGTTTAAAGAATCAAGATTGTGAAGGTTTTTGACTGATTTTTTCCAGATAAAGCTGGATACCCGAGCTAGCTATTTATAAACTCCTAGATTCAAAGGAAACGAGTTTTTGTCACAAACTCAAATTTTCTGATCCTTATATTTATGTATATTAGAGATTTTTGAGGATTTAGGGGATTAAGAGGATTTTTTCTTGGTGTGTTAAGGGATTTTTTATTATTTATTTATTTATTATTATTTTAATATTTATTCTAATATGTATCTCTTTCTCAGTTTTAAACTGCGTTTTAGACTAAGTTAAGCTTTATTACCAATTGCCTAAATGATTTATTCACCATATGCCAAATTTTTAGTTAGTATGAATTTTTATGAAATAGACGCAATTATACAGAACTGCTTTCCCTCTGTTAGCACGTCTGTTCCAATGCTTGTATAAATTGGATTTAAACTGTTAAGGAATAATAAGACTAATACAACAGTGGAACAAGTTTTAGAATTTTCTCACATTTTCTCACCCAGACTTTTCCTCACAAAAATCAACAACAGTTACAGGTGAAATAATGAAATATTTGAGCAACATTTTTAATTTCTGTATCCCTTCAGATTAGCTTAAATCTATTTTCTAATTGTGTTAAAAAAGTTTCTGTATAATTTCCTATCGTAGATTTTATTTAATCAGAAGCATTAAATAAATTCTGAAGAAAATAGTCTTTTGATAATTTGAAATGAATTTTCTGATTCAATTAACGTATTTCGATATTTGAAATTTTCTAAGAAAAGCTTACTTTAATTGATAAATTGAAAGAAATTGAAATAAGTTTTCGATGTAAAATATCTTTCTCTCTCATTCAAGAAAGTAAAGGTGCAAAACTTTTTTAAAACTCCTATAAAATGCTACAGTGGTAGGCAATCAAATCAGTATAATGAAGACGACTTTTTTATTTAAAATTTGATTGTTAACAAGCTTTTTTCAAATTACAAGTTGCAAGTAACTAAAAAGAAGTTTTTTAATATATCTTCCTTGACTTCTATGTTTTTTGTGTAACCATACTGTTTAACAGCTTGATTTAAATCAAAATTTAAATCGAAAGTCGTCTTCATTGTATCGATATAATCACCTACTGTGTGATAACCAAACTCAAGTATAAAAACCAATCTAAAATTGCTTGACAAGAAAATGTTTTACGTCCTTTTAGATATTTTTAAACCATTTTTAAACACTTGGAAACCATTGTAAACAATGGGGAACCATTGCAAACAATTGAGAACCATTGTAAACAATGTGGAACCATTGTAAACAATTGGAAACCATTGTAAGCAATGTGGAACCATTGTAAACAATTGGGAACCATTCGTAAACAATTGGGAACCATTCGTAAACAATTGGGATTCATTTAAGACAATTAAGAACTGCTAAACATCGGAAACAACTAGGGACTATTGGAAACAATTGGCAACCATTAAAAGCAATTGGGAATCAATGTAAATAATTGGGAACCTTTTTTAACAATTGGGAACCATTCGTAAACAATTGGGAACCATTCGTAAACAATTGGGAACCATTGTAAACAGTTGGAAACCATTGAAAAAAATTGGGAACAATTTGAAACAATTGGGAACCATTTAAAAAAATTAGGTGCCATTGAAAACAATCAGAAACCACTTTAAGCAATTTTAAACCATTATAAACAATTGGGAACCATTGTCAACAATTGGAAAAAACTTTTGGGACCACGAGAAACAATTTGAAACCTACGTTTTTTATCATCAAAAATTAAATTTTTACTTAAAATTCCTTTCTTCATATTTAAAATTAACAAAAAAAATTTCGATGCCCATCCCTCTCTTCGAGTGAGGAAGAGTTTTATTTTAATTATTCCGATTCAATCCTCGCCAAATATAAATATCTATATCTATCTATAAATCTATCCAGCTGTCTGACTTCAGAGGACTTCTCAATAGAAGTAAAGGAAGAGACAACAACAACAGCTCATTCAACAACCAAGACGACACCAACAACCACTAAAACAACTCCAACAACAACTAAAACAACACCAACAACCACTAAAACAACACCAACAACCACTGTAACCACACCAACGACCACTGTAACGACACCCACAACCACTGTAACGACACCCACAACCACTGTAACCACACCCACAACCACTGTAACCACACCCACAACCACTGTAACGACACCCACAACCACTGTAATCACACCCACAACCACTGAAACCACACCCACAACCACTGCAACCACACCCACAACCACTGTAACTACACCAACGACCACAGTAACCACACCCACAACCACTGAAACCACACCAACAACTACAGAAACAGCCAAATCTAACCAATCAAGGTTTGTGAGGTCTGTCAATAATGACGACGTAACAACTACCGTTAACGTAACAACAACTGTAAATCCAACAACAGTTAATGTTTCAACAACCACAAAACCAACAACGGTTAACGTAACAACAACAGCCAAGATGACGACCGTAAAGCCGCCTGTTTCAAGAAATCTGACCTTATCCTTCAAGAATATCAAATTTGATGCTTTCCGTGTAAATTCAACAAAACCAGAAGAATTTCAGGTACATCTAAATTTACAAAAACAAGTGTACTGCAGTATATACCAGTGAACTGCATTGTATACCAGTTTACTGCAGTATATACCAGTTTACTGCAGTATATACCAGTGTACTGCAGTATATACCAGTGTACTGCAGTATATAACAGTGTACTGCAATATATACGAGTGTACTGCAGTATTACCTGTGTACTGCAGTATATACCATTGTACTGCAGTATATACCAGTGTACTGCAGTATATACCAGTGTACTGCAGTATATACCAGTGTACTGCAGTATATACCAGTGTACTGCAGTATATACCAGTGTACTGCAGTATATACCAGTGTACTGCAGTATTTACCAGTGTACTGCAGTATATACCAGTGTACTGCAGTAAATGCCAGTGTACTGCAGTATATTCCAGTGTACTGCAGTATATACCAGTTTACTGCAGTATATGCCAGTGTACTGCAGTTTCTAAGAGAAAAAATAACAAAACTCGCAGCGCCAGTAAGTAAATTCCAGCAGGAACAGTTTTAAAGCTAATTATTTAAGGTGGAAAAATGTCACGCGTTTTTTAGCATGCTTTTTTAGGCCACCCCCTTTTTCTAAAAACTAATAACAAAAAGTAGAAGATCGAAAGAAAGAGCTCTAACAATTGAAAAATAAAAGTATTAAAACGTATCTAGGAAAAAACTGTATTTTACAAAAATATTTTTCGAGATCGTTGAAAATATTTTATTTACACCTTCTTCAATTGAAAAGTTTGAATGAATGCGAATAATTGATATATTTGCTCTATTTATTCCTGATCGAAAACAACACTTTTTGATTGAACAGAGTCACCCCTAAGGTGTTCCAAAGAAACATTGGAATTGTGAAAACAAAGTTATCTTCGTAAATGATTTTATATTTTGTCTGGTGATTATAATATGGTTGTTTATATTTTGTCTGGTGATTATAATATGGTTGTTTATATTTTGTCTGGTGATTATAATATGGTTGTTTGTATTTTGTCTGGTGATTATAGTATGGTTGTTTATATTTTGTCTGGTGATTATAATATGGTTGTTTATATTTTGTACTGCATAGCAAATGTAAACAAAATACAACCAAAGAACAATTTTCATATCTTTATGGTTTATCTTGCAAAAATTGCACAGTTTTGCAGAATTACAAAATAGCCTTTTACCATTTACATTTTTCACTATAGGTATTATAAATTAGAGTGCAAATGCTTTAAAACTAAAATTTTAGGGTAGTTCGTTGTTTGGAGAAAAAATTTTGCCTTTAAATGTCACTTTTTAAGCCCATATTTTTTTTCTTATTTCCCCCCCCCCCCCAAAAAAAAATCGAGATTTTTTTTGTTTTTATTGGGGCTTCTTCAAAAATGATAAATGTAAAAAATATGTCCTAAGAAAATTTTTTACATTTGACCTTATCAGTTCAATAGGAAACCCTGTAGGCTGTACACAGACAAAATTTAAATTTAGCTTATGCAATAAGCTCATGAAAAAAGGCAAGTTCTGCAAATTCTCCAAACTGCAAATTATGATTAAACTTTTTTTCGACGATTAAGTCAAAATAGAATATATTATCATTTTCCACATTGACAATTATTAATTTCATATTCGAGTACATTTAAAGCAAAAAAATGTGGATTGAAAGTTTTGCCAAAACAAATTAAAAACATTTTTTAATGGATTAATGGATACAATGTCTCTTAAAATACATGTTTATTTGTTCAGAAAAGGAATTTAATATATAATTTCCTTTCAATTAAGTTAATAAACTTTTTCACAAAAATTTCATTATTTTTTAAAACTGTAATAATCTAGAGGTTCACTTACATTAAATATTTATCAGAAAAGAAAATTAAAAATTAAAGAAAAAAGAAGAAAGTATGAGGATAAAATCTTATCCATTTGTTCAATAAAGAACTTGACTTAAATACTTAATTTTAAACCCCCTCCCCCCACACATTTTTTAATTTAGAGATTTTTTTAAAAAGGGACAATATAGGAATAAAAACGTTCTTACATTTATAAAAAATAGTCTTTATCAGAAAGTTTTGGGAATTTAATCCGCAAAAAGTTTTTAAAATAGCTGAAAATTTAAAAACAGAAACAATTTTTTTATCTGAGGTAAAAGTATAAAAGTGTATTTATTATTCAGTTTCTTGTAAACTTTTGAGTAACTTCTTCGGAAGTATATAGTCAAGGGAAAACAAAGTGCAGGGGGGGACGTAAAATAGGGAGGGGGGGGGGGACAATTAGAAGTGGCAATAATAAGATAGATCCAAAGGTTGCAAGCTCTAGTGCAAAAAAAACGGTGAAATTTTTGCCAATGAAAATTTAAAAACCAAAGTGATAAATCTGTTTTATAATTCTAAAATGCACAGGTCTATAGCTATGGCAAGAAAACAGTACAAGTTGGTGAGATGATATCAAAAACCAAGGCGTTGCGACACTTTAAAGTTGATCCAGTTGTGATATATGATGCAAGTTTTTTTAACAGTCTGGCTCTATGTGACCCTCTCTTCTGGGTGACAAAGGCCTCGTTTCAAACACGACAAAAAATACCTTTACAAGTTAAATATCATGATGATGTAATTTTAAGAGGTTTGTATATCCCATCTACTTATTAAAAAGCTAGCTGAAGTGTCTGAAGCTGCCAGTGGAATAAAAACATATTAAAAAACATGATGGCCTAATTTACCGCCGGGATACCCATGGGTTACCTCAAAACATGTTAGCCCATTCGGTCCAGCCGTTTGACCGCCTATAGGGAATATGTATATCAACGTATTGTTTTTTAATATAGAATGTCCACTGTGGTTTCTTCTGCTCCAAAAACAATGAAAGACATTTTTATATTTTAACAATTTCAAAGCTAGATACGCAAATTTAATTTTATGTTAAGAGAGTACACAAACTGAATCATCCCCGTCTAAGAAGATTAATGTTGTCTCTTTAATCTCATTCTCTTCCAAAGATACTAATAATTTATGTTAATCTAAGAAGATTAATGTTGTCTCTTTAATCTTATTCTCTTCCAAAGATACTAATAATTTATGTTAATCTAAGAAGATTAATGTTGTCTCTTTAATCTTATTCTCTTCCAAAGATACTAATAATTTATGTAAATCTAAGAAGATTAATGTTGTCTCTTTAATCTCATTCTCTTCCAAAGATACTAATAATTTATGTTAATCTAAGAAGATTAATGTTGTTTCTTTAATCTTATTCTCTTCCAAAGATAATAATAATTTATGTTAATCTAAGAAGATTAATGTTGTCTCTTTAATCTTTTTCTCTTCCAAAGATACTAAAAATTTATGTAAATCTAAGGCTCCCTGTGACTGTGCTGCTGACGCTCCTGTGAATGATATTATTCCTATTGTTGTCGGAGCAGTTCTAGGTAAATCATAGATTAATAACAATACAGATAAAACACTAGATTTAGTCTTTTCATAATTTCATGGGTTTTTCGTTCACAATAACCCTGAAGCAGTAGCCCAAAGAAATTACGCGCATGATCTCTTTCTGTCCTGTCCTATTTAACGCGGAATGCGCGTAACTCCTTTGGGCTTCTGCCTCATGGTTATTTTGAACGAAAAACCCTTAAATCTTGAAAAGACGACATCTAATGTTCTATCAGTATTGTTATTATTTTATGTGGTGAATATTGATAGATGGTTGTTCTTTTTATTAAATATAGATTAAGAAACTTACATAAGCAGAATTTTACTTTGGATTAATAATAAATATATATTTTAGAATGTTTTGTGATATTTTTGAAATATAAAACGTTTTATTTGGAGAAACTGTCTATTTTTAATGCAATATTTTTTTGCTGTTGCAAAATACAAATAAAATTTTGAGTGACCGTTTATTGCAACGTTACGCGATAGAGTTGATTTTTGACAATATACGGGCGTACCTTTCTACTGCTATCATGGTTTAAAGGGTAAAAAGAATTACTTTAACCAATATTTTTTATTTTGTTTTTATTAAAAAAGTGATTCACGTAAGATGAATCACGTCGTCTTTGGTTTATTCCAATTTGGTTAAAGTTCAAAATCAAGTGGGGTCAATCCAGGGGCCGTGGTTTTTAATTTTCTGTTATTTTTTTCTATAATTAGCAGGGAACCTAAGTTTGAATGAAGCCAGTGCTTAGAATCCGGATCCGGATCCTGATCCGTTGGATCCGCAAGATTTTGGCTTCCTGGATCCGGATCCTTAAAACTATGGGGATCCGCAGATCCGGAAACAAAGAGCAAAATATCAGCCAAAAATTAACAGCAAAATTAAAATTTGTACTTTCCAAATCCAAATATGAACAATTGAAAAAGAGATTATAAAATTTGAATGGTTTATCAAGTTTTAGCATAAATGTAAGTGAATAAAATAAGACAAAAAATTTGAAAATTCTGCTTTGTTGTTGAAAAAAATCATTAAATCTTAAAGAAATTACCTGGATCCGGATCCATTTTTTCCAGTGCGGATCCGCATCAAAATTGAAGGGATCTGAAGCACTGCATTGAAATCTAAGCAATTTTTTATAATGTAAAGTGAATGCATATTTATTTTTCAGCTGGACTGATTGTTATCACTTTGGTGGCATATCTTATCGGAAGGTAACAAACCTTTTTTACAAACAAAACATTTTACAAACAAATCATTCACATATTACAAACAATAGTCATCGATTATTTTTCGACACATTCGTAAATAGTAGATATTTCATAATATTTTGTATTTTTAATAATCTTAAAGTTACTTTTGAAAACATTTATTCCTGTTTCGTGGATTTTTGATAATGAAGACGACATTTTCATATTTTCCAGGAATTTTCGAAAATCCGTCGCCAGCGAAAATTATTTTAAAAAACAAAATCAAAAATATTATGAAATATTAACTATTAAGAATGCGTCGAAAAATAATCAATGACTACAATTTGTAATATCTGAATGATTTGTTTGGAATTAAATTGATAATTGTTTACGATCCAAGTTGAATGTTGCATCTTTCCGAATTTGTATGGACGCTGCGTTTTTCGGTGTGAGTCGTTTTTAACAATTTTCTCCTTATAGACGCAACAGATAGAAGTAAGATTAGTAGCGATCAAAAGTGCTTTTTTATCGCATTAAGCCCATACCCCCTTTCATTTTTCGCGAACACTCCCTGTAAGGGACTAGTGACGTAATTTCAGGTGGAAATTTATTTATACAGCGTCACGTCCTATTACAACGGTTCCCTTGTAAAACCGACATGATGGAGTTAACCTTCCATTTTTTTCTTAAAAATTTTTTATTTTTGATGAACATTTCAGAGTTAAATCGAATAAGCAAAATTCAGCTAAGTAAAATTCATATTTAGCTAAATCTATTTACAAAATATTTACACAAACATGTCCCATCTATATTTACAATATATTTACACAAACATGTCCCATCTATTTACAATATACTTACATAAAAATATCCCATCTGTTGTTAGCAAATGGGCATAGCTAGTGCAAAGCTAATTTTAATGCTATACCTGGCCAATTCATTTTTAATTATGCATTTGTGAGCCAAATATCAAAGGACAGATGTTTTTTAAAACATAATGTTGAATCAAAATGACAGACTTAGTAAATCAGAGCTGGGAATTTTAGAATGGTGGATATCAGGATTAATGCTTAATCCTCTGTTTTTGCTAATCTCGAGACTAACATAATCTCAAGATTATGTTAGTCTTGAGATTAAATATCTAGATCACCAAATTGGAATCTAAGAACGCCAGATTGGTTAGTTTTCCTGACTGGAAGAGCCTTAAATTTATTAATTAATACATTAGTTAAAATTTGTTACAAAAGAATCTCAAACGTATTATTAAAAATTTTTCTTCAACGATTAATTTTACAAAATGGCCGACAGCAAATTTTTGATTTGTTTGAAATTGCGGATTTCTCTCATAGGAAAGAAGTTATTTTCAAGGCTGTCATTGGTCAATACAATTTACGAACTTTATTCCTGCACTCTCATTGGAGAAAACAATATACGGATATCCAAAGAGAGAGAAAAAGAGTGGATTAAGGACTAAAATTAAAAGTTTCCACAGTAGATATTCCGATTCGGATTAAGTAGTTGGGATTAAAGGTATCCCATTCTAAAGTTCCCAGCTCAGGAGTTGATATCTTTCAATAAAGGGCTGAAGAGCATCGTGAAGGGCATGTGTTGCTTATAATTAAGGGTTAATTTAAATTTTGCACGTACAGTCCCTTTAAATAATATTTTATTTTAGGAAATATAACCAAGGGAGAGAGTACACAAATATGGAATAGATTGCAGATGCTCAAATATGAAATATTTATTAATATTTAACATATAAATATCTAATTTAGCAAATGGTAGAAACATTTCTCTACATAAAACTTGTTTTTGTTTTAATATTACATTTTTTTTTATTGATTCTAGTTTGATTAATTGTTTTTTCTAAATTATAAAAAATCCCAGAATAAGGAAAATTCTTAATTTGATTATTTTACTAAACGGTAACATTTCTGTGATAAAATTGTGGTTTTCGAAAGAAAAATTATCGTTATTATACGTTCAGAAACCGGTTTGAAAAATGTTGTACAGTAAGGACCAAAAAAGTGGTCGTCTTCTTTCTTTCTTTAAATCAAAAGCTAAATTAAAAAAATGCTGATTTTCCCATTAAGTTTCTCAGCGGTTTAAAAGATTTAAAATTTTGTCCAAAAATAAGATTAGATAAAGAAAAAATCCAAAGAAAACTCTTAATCCAGGGAACATTGTTAAAATATTAAATTTGATAATAAAATTCAATTTGTTTGATTTAAAGGATTACTTGTAGCAAGTGTATCTACAGTTAAACTTATAAGTAGCAATTTTATAAATAGCAAACGGTTTAAATTTATTAAAACGGGTGTCTCTATAAGTAATTCTTTTTTTATAAAAAAAATCTTTATAGATTTTTAAAATCTTAAAATAAGAAATGTTCGCTGCATCTTAAACACATGTAATTGATAAATAAATCTATTCTATATAAGCATTTATTTTTTTCTTGAAATATAAATAAATTTTAACAAAAACTTTCTTTTTTTACACTTCTTCCTCTCTCTGGTCATTGCAGGAAAACCTTAAAAAATTGTATCTTTTAAATATCTATAAAAGAAATCAAAATTTCAGTCTACATGTCTAGATTTTGTATTGATCAAGCCAATAAAAGATAATTAAAAGCGTCCACAGCAGATATTAGGCTCAGCTGACGAAAGCTAGTGACATTTAAAAAAAAAAAGTTCAAGAATCGGATCTTCTTGTTGCTGATTTATAAGCAAAGACCATATCCATTATTCATGTACTTTTTTAAAACTAAACATCTGTTATTGGTTTTTATGCAAAAAAAAAAACATTTTTAAATCGCTTCAAACTGAACCTTATCTTGAAAAATAAAGTTAAACTTTTTTTAGAATGGCAAAATTCCGATTTTAGATCAGGTTTAGCATCAAGGTGCTTGCAAGGTCATAAAGTCCAAGCTTTCTTTCAAGAATTATGATGATTTATTCCGCCTTGGCTGATTCCGATACAGTTTTGCATAAATGATTCCAATACAGCTCGGACATAATTAGCCATAGTTAGTCGGGCGTGAAAGACTTTAATACATTTGGATAAAATTAGAGTAGAGTTAGTTTTGGGTTAAAGAATATGATACAGCCCGGGTCGCAATTAGCTTTATGTATTTAGTTTGGCGTGAAAGATTCTAAAACAAACTGGACTTAGTTAGTACTTGCTAGTTCTGAGTGACTCATTCCCATACAACCCTGACATAATTAGGTAAAGTTAAATTAGCGTGATGTTACCTGTTACAAGTTGTTTTATCTTGAGCTCCCTCCTTAGCGAGGTTTAAAGCTGATCTTGATACAGCCCAATCCTCAGGTATAGTTCTATCCAACAACCTAGTTATTTATTGATTGATTTATTGATACGGCCCAGTTCTCAGGTATAGTTCTATCCAACAATCTAGTTATTGATTGATTGATTCATTGATTGATTGATACAGCCCAGTCCTCAGGTATAGTTCTATCCAACAACCTAGTTATTGATTGATACATTTACTGACTGATACAGCCCAGTCCACAGGTATTGTTCGGTCCAGTAACCTAGTTAGTCATTGGTTCATTGATTCATTGGTTGGTTGATTTATTAATTGATTGGTTGATTAATTCATTCATTGACTTATACTGGTCGATTGAGTCTTTGATTCATTGATTGATTCATTAATAATTCATTTATTCATTGTATGATTAATTGGTTAATCGGTTGGTTGATTCATAGTTTGATTAATTGTCTTATCGATTCATTGATTGATTGATCGATCGATTGAGCGAATGATTGAGTGTTTGACTGATTGATTTAAAAGTACTATAGTAATAATAATAATTTACATTTTAAATAGAGTAGAGTATTACAGCTAGATCATTTGGAATTTAAATAAAATGTCATTTATTGATTTTTCCTCATTGTAAAATCTAGTTCATTTAAAGTACCGGGCCGAATTTCAAGCAACTAGAGTAAGCTGTACAGTACAAGAACAGACTATATAAGGCAAAACGGGACGGTACACCATAGGTCCGTTTAGGACCGTAGAGATAATTTATAGTACCGGGCTGAATTTTATGAAGCTAGTGCACGCTGTACAGTACAAGAACAGACTATATAAGGCAAAACGGGACGGTACACCATAGGTCGGTGTTAAACCGTAGAGATAATTTTGATTAGCCCTCTATTGAAAGTGTGGAACGTTTAATTTACAACGGTACCCTTTAAACTTTAAACTGATAAAAGTGACCCGCAGATTTATGCCACAAAGACGATGAAGGAAATTGGCAGAATTCAGCATGCTTTGATAAAGAAAAGGGGAATATATTTCTCAATGTACATTAGGGTCGAGGTTTTTGGGTTAAGTCATTGTGAATTTTGCCACTTTTAAAACTTGATTTTCTTGGTCAAAGGACATTTTTTCTGTCTTTTACATTTAATAACAGACGACCTCTAAAAAAACTTAATTTTCTTAAACTTATATTATATTCATTATCTTAATATTTGTATGTATACTTCAGAATCTGCTAAACATATCAGGCAAATCTAATATCTTATTATTATCTTTAAAGGGCATCCAAATTTTGAGCATGTAAGTGGCAGAAGAAGTGTCATATATAGGGATAGTTTCACAGAATTGATAATGTAAAATGAATAAAAAAACTTACAAGAAAAATATATGCTTTCCTTGAACACCACCAATCAGCTCACCCATCTGGAAAAAAAAATATTTTTTTTTCAAAAACTTTATTTAGGATGGCAATGATAAAATTTGAAATGTTTTGTGTTTATAAATTCTTGTAAAAAAAACTTTTGGAAAATGTTGGAAAACGTAAAATTTAGAATGCTAACCAAAATAAATGATGAAAAACATCAGACCTAAAGATATTAAAAGATGAAAAAAAATTGAAAAACTAAAATTAAAAAATCAATAAATTGCATTGAAAATACCTTACAAATGATTCTGTCCCAACATTGCTGTTTTCCTAGTATTCCTCCAGCAAGCGTTGTTAAAAATCTTCGAATTCCTTCATTACTGGACCTTTAATAATATTCATAATTACTTCACTGGACCTTTAATAATATTCATAAATACTTTACTGGACCTTTAATAATATTCATAATTACTTTACTGGACCTTTCATAATATTAATACATACTTTACTGGACCTTTAATTATATTCATAAGTACTTTACTGGACCTTTAATAATATTCATAAATACTTTACTGGACCTTTAATAATATTCATAAATACTTTACTGGACCATTAATAATATTCATAAATACTTTACTAGACCTTTAATAATATTCATAAATACTTTACTGGACCTTTAATAATATTCATAAATACTTTACTGGACCTTTAATAAAATTCATAAATACTTTACTGGACCTTTAATAATATTCATAAATACTTTACTGGACCTTTAATAACATTTATAAATACTTTACTGGACCTTTAATAATATGCATAAATACTTTACTGGACCTTTAATAATATTCATAAATACTTTACTGGACCTTTAATAATATTCATAAATACTTTACGGGACCTTTAATACTATTGATAAATACTTTACTGGACCTTTAATAATATTGATAAATACTTTACTGGAACTTTAATAGTATTCATAAATACTTTACTGCACCTTTAATAATATTAATAAATACTTTACTGGACCTTTAATAATATTCATAAATACTTTACTGGACCATTAATAATATTCATAAATACTTTACTAGACCTTTAATAATATTCATAAATACTTTACTGGACCTTTAATAATATTCATAAATACTTTACTGGACCTTTAATATAATTCATAAATAATACTTTACTGGACCTTTAATAATATTCATAAATACTTTACTGGACCTTTAATAAAATTCATAAATACTTTACTGGACCTTTAATAATATTCATAAGTACTTTACTGGTACTTTAATAATTATTATTATAATTAAATACTTCAATTATTATTATGTTTGTGGGTTTTTTACTGTTGACTTTAATTACGTATGCAGTCCTTTTCAATATTATATTAGTTGAGATATTTACCTAATGGCTGGTCGGCTGTCTGGACTAATTCTGCCACGTGTGTTTGTTCCATCGAAGTACAAATCCACAACAGCACGGATCAATGGAACATCAACAACTAAACACAAAGTACAAATCCACAACAGCACGGATCAATGGAATATCAACAACTAAAGACAAAGTACAAATTCACAACAGCACTGATCAATGGAACGTCAACAACTAAACACAAAGTACAAATTCACAACAGCACGGATCAATGGAACATTAGCAACTAAAAACAAAGTACAAATTCACAACAGCACGGATCAATGGAATATCAACAACTTAACACAAAGTACAAATATACAACAGCACGGATCAATGGAACATTAACAACTAAAAACAAAGTACAAATATACAACAGCACGGATCAATGGAACATCAACAACTAAACACAGAGTACAAATCCACAACAGCACGGATCAATGGAATATCAACAACTAAACACACAGTACAAATCTACAACAGCACGGATCAATGTAATATCAACAATTAAATATAAAGTACAAATTTATGATAAAAGATATTGCAAAGGTTGATAAAAAGGTTCCTATGGGAATTGCTAGTCCAGGATTGGAAGGTCAGCTTAAAATAATATCTACAGATACTTTAAAACAGAATGAATTTAAATAATTTTGATTAAAATTGTTCTAAAGTTTAAATATGTCCAGTTTACGTGAATTTCAGCTAAAAAACAAAAATCAGGAATTTAATTTAGATTTTGAAAATGAAGATTAAATAGTTTTTAACACACAGATGACGAAAATAAACACTGCCAGTGACCCCTCCAACAAAGTTTTAAATCTTATTTTTTTATTTTATAAAATCCATTTTCAAAACTGAAACTTGGCCTTGTAACTTGAACCCAGTCTTAGTGAATACTAAAAATCTGATTAACTACAAAATAATAATTTAATTTCATTATTTCCTTTGTAAATAATTATGAATGACAGAACAAACTGAAATCAACGTCAATTGGTGAATAGCAAAATAGCAATACATTTAAATGGCTTCAAAACTTAAAAAATAATTGTAATATGCACATCTATTATATCAAAGGGACTGTAAAGGAAAAATGAAACATGGGTATAGGCTGAGCATCTCAGGAGCTGAACGATACCTATAAGACATCTATCTGATGTTACTGTCTCGAGAATAGACATAAAACTGTGTCAAAATTATACCAAAACGTATATATGTAAGATATAGGTCCGTATCACGTGATCAGAACTCCTTCCAATGGTGACATGTTTCGGATGCATAAAAATGACTATCAATTTATCTATTAAAAGTGAAAATTATTAAATTCAAATAATAATAGAAGCAAACTTGAGTTTCTCAGGCTCCTGTGGGATATTGTCGTTTTCAGATTGGCTGATTATTTGTTAAATATAATATGTTTATTACTACAAATCTTATACAAAATCTTACATAAAAATGTTTTGGTATAAATTCTAAATCTAATCTAACATCAGATAGAACTCTTATAGGTCTCAATCAACTCCTATGATTCTCAGGTTTCAGCCTATACCCATTATTCCTTTACAGTCCCTTTTTTCAAATAATAAAGATTTTTAGAGGATTTTTCAATTGTGTCTTAGAGCATTAACTTTCCATAAATTATTGGCCAGAAAATAGATATTTGGTAGATTTTGTTATCTTTAGAGAGATAATTTCCTAAATTAAGTAAAAAACGACCTTGAAGTCGGTTCAGTCGTTTCCACGTTAAAAAAAATCTACATATGCATAATATTTTATGTGCATATATATATAAATATATATTTTATAGATAAGAGAAGGATAATATTTTATGTGAATATATATATAAATATATATTTTATAGATAAAAGAAGGATAAGTTCGACAGTAAGTTCCGGAAATATTATTGAAAGGCAGAAGTTGAAAAGTTTTAGCACTGGACCTT
>NW_019397324.1:84211-122642 GCF_000591075.1 Eurytemora carolleeae
AATAATAATAATAATAATGATTATAATAATAATAATAATTATTATTATTATTATTATAATGCCCTCGTTCATGGTAGTAGACTTTGACACCACTTTTAGCAAAGGTGAAATGTCGATTAAAAAAGAATGATCTCTAAAAATTCCAAAAAAAAGTACTTAACCTATAGTTGGAGGAAACTTCTCTGCGTACACCAAGTTATAGATCGGGTCACCAAACTCAGGAGACTGAAAACACATCGTTATTAATTGATATTTTGGGCATTATATGGAACACATCAAATCCATGTTTACTGTTAAAATATGTCTCTGATAGTCACAATTTTTTTTTTTGTATGAAAATAAAGTCAACAGAAATTCACCCTTGTTTTCTCGTCAATTATTTAATTTTATGAAATCCGCAAACTTTGCCCCCCAAAAAACTGGTTATTTGGGCAAATGTATAAATGAAAGGAAGATATTGAAAGTTCTGGTTCTCAGGCACATTGTTGACCATTAAGATTGACTTCACTGTGCTTCTAATTAATAAATTTAAAAGTAAGGAAAAAGTTTAAAAAGTGTAGAATTGTGTCGATTTTCTTCGTTCTGTATTATTCCGCAAGAATGGAGACACCACAGTTATAAAACAAAAGGATTTGAGTCTTTGCAATAAACTCAAATTTTCCAATTCCAATATCTATCTAACCTGATGGTGTACATCTTAAATATTTCAAACTTATATTTTGAGCTGTAGCAGAATTTATAGTTTGAAATATCAAAGGTCTACAGCATTTGGTTGCAAAGATATATAAATTAGAAAATCAGAGTTTGTGGCCATGACTCAATTCCTTTCAGAGTAATGTTTAAAGGTTACTGTTGTGAATAATGTTTAAAGGGTACTGTTGTGAATAATGTTTATAGGTTACTGTTGTGAATAATGTTTAAAGGCTACTGTTGTGAATAATGTTTAAAGGGTACTGTTGTGAATAATGTTTAAAGGGTACTGTTGTGAATAATGTTCAAAGGGTACTGTTGTGAATAATGTTCATATATATATATGTGTTATGACGTATTTCATTCATAATTCTATCTTAATGAAAACCAAGATATGTAGACTTTATACCTTGATGAAAACAATACTTTTAAACAAAAAAGTCACTACTATTGTGCTGACAATTGATAAAAGTTTAAAACAGTTAATGTGAAGTACATGTTTAGTTTAAAACTACGAAAAAATCAGGTCAATTGATTAATTGCTTTCTATAATCAGATTTTCATACTTACAATCGACGACAGCATCCTTCAGTTGTCCGGCAGTATCGACTATTTCCCTCCTGGCAGACCGGTCTGGTACAATGAACCGGAAAGGAGGAAAATCTGCAATCCCATTTTCATGAAACTCCTCAGGCTTAAATGTACTGTACTGTCTGATAAGAGAAATGTTTTAAATAAGTTTCAAATTTCAGCACTGCTCGAAAGGGATAGTCGTCGTAATTTTAAGTATTTTTAATAAAAAATGTATGCCTTTTTCCCACTGCTATTCTTGACGCTTTAATCTGACCAATAGTGTGGAAGATAACGTCGTTTTTTTGTCCTGAAAAATGTTTAATAATGATAATTTCTCCAATACGTCTGTAGCAAAAGATGCGCAAGTCACGTTAGGAGTGAAATAACAGATAAAAATGAGTGGTTTAAATACCTGGAAATCTAATTTTTATTTATCAGATAAAACTTTCAGAATCGGGCAAACCATTTTCTATTAATGAACAGTCACATGAAAATTAAGTTTCTTCTCCATTTAAGAATAATAAAAAAGCATATTTAAAGAACATTTTTCCTTGTTTGTGGGGCCAGCTGTACACTAGTAGTTTGATAAGGCCGCTGTACAAACTTATTATCTTGCTGTACTTCAAAGGGCTGTACAGACACGACGTTATCGCTTGAATTTTCCTTTTTTATATTTTCTTGCTGTACATTAAATATTGATTTTTTGTCGTACATGTACGGGGTTTGTAGAGTATAGGGGAGGTAAGGACGATTGTCCTGTTGTGCTTCATGTACAGCATGTACAGCATGTACTGCAGGTTTTCTGTCAGCAACCGAAATATCCAAATTTCTCTCTGGATTGTTTTTTCGAGATTTGTACTGCGCATTTTGTTGTTGTTCTGTCGTTGACTCTTGATTGTATTTTACAATTATATCCTGGTTTCCGTCCTTCACCTTTTCTTGTTTATCCTTCAGCAGAATAATATCAGTGAATCCATCTAAAAAAAGAAATTATTATAATAAAAATTATTTTTCTTTAGAAAAACTACGGTTTCATTTTTATTAATATTTGTCCGAGTGTCAAATATTAATGTTGCATTCACACAGGTCTGCTGTTTCGGTAATTATAAATTGGCGGTGCAGTCCAAAATAGGCCTGCCAAGGTTGGCCAATTTCGGATGTTCAAATGTACACCAGTTGTGCGTGATTTTGATAGGATATTTTTTTATTTATATTTCTTTGTGATTTAAACTTTCTAAAATATATAATAAAGCACTTTGCTCATATATATACATATTTATTTATATGTTCGCTATGGCTAGCCAAACGGCTAGACCAAAAATGGTGAATTTTTGAGAGAAAACAAACTTCAAAATTTGATTTTTTAAAGCCTTTAAAAATTAATTAAACAATCTCACTTGAACCACACAATTATGCCTTTCTGTAAATGAAGAGCTAGTCCATCTTGAAAATGCATTATAATAATAATAATAATAATAATAATAATAATAATAATAATAATAATAATGATAATAATAATAATAATAATAATAATAATAATAATAATAATAATAATAATAATAATAATAATAATAATAATAATAATAATAATAATAATAATAATAATAATAATAATAATAATAATAATAATAATAATAATAATAATAATAATAATAATAATAATAATAATAATAATAATAATAATAATAATAATAATAATAATAATAATAATAATAATAATAATAATAATAATAATAATAATAATAATAATAATAATAATAATAATAATAATAATAATAATAATAATAATAATAATAATAATAATAATAATAATAATAATAATAATAATAATAATAATAATAATAATAATAATAATAATAATAATAATAATAATAATAATAATAATAATAATAATAATAATAATAATAATAATAATAATAATAATAATAATAATAATAATAATAATAATAATAATAATNAAAACGACCGGTTCCAACTGAAGTGTTCCTTATATAATTTACAAATTAATGTAAATGCGGACTGATTGTCGTCTCCGTTTTCTTTTCATTAGAAATGCAACAAAACTATTAAAACTAATATATAAAAAAAGCTTCACAAATATTAGAATCCTTGAAACGAAAAAAGAGCGATTCGGCTAAAATGAATCATTCCATCCTAAACTAAATTCATGTGACATTAAACTGCCTGCTGGCAGAACTTTGTGACCTCGTAGCTCCTGCAGTAGGAAAAGTGAGAATTTAGCAACTACTTGTTTAGTTACTAGAAATGTAAAACCTTATTTTAATTCACAATATTTCTACAAAAAGTTCGGTAATGATTGAAAATAAAAAGTTTTGAAGAAAGAAAAGACAATAGGCTTTTATAAAAAAAAACTATAAACAGCTGATTTTACTGGCTTGAAAATTTCGCCTAATTCTGGAAATTTTAATAACTGAAGCAAAAAACACGCAAGTCACTTCTATAGAGAACACACAAATTGAAAATAAACAATAAACAAATAAATTGATATCTTTCTCTTTCTTGTTCAGAAAAAGCTTTTAATCGGACATGTGACACTTTCAATGGAAGGTTACTTGAAATTATAGTTTACAGTCTATTGCTATTGAGAAGCTATTCTGAAAATAGGAATAATAAAAAATACCAAAAATAGAATCAAAAACATCAAGATGCAAAGCACATTTTTATTTTCTTCTGAGTGCCTCGAAATCTCAGGGGGGGCGAATGTCCCCCCGCCCCCCCCCCCCCTGTATCCGCCCCTGAGGGAAGGTTTATGAATGATCAAAAGTCTAAAAATTTATTTTGTTAAAATTTTGAAAATGCGCGAAAAAATATTATGAAATCCGCAAACTTTTTTGGTTGTTTTTGTTTTATACTCTGTACAAAGAGAAGATGCTCAAAGATAAAGCCACAGTTAAAAGTTGAAATTGAAGATGGGCGGGGCCTAATAAAGTAAATTGCACGAAACTAACTCCTCTTACTGAAGAGCTAGATTGAGCAGAACAAAAATGTTTTGAATCTCTATCATTGAATTTGTTGAATAAATTTGCTTTTCTCAAATTTTTGCGTAAAATCTAAACTAAGGAGCTACGAGGTCCCAAACCCATCCCAGTAATGTTGCATAAATTTTAAATTTCACTGATATCATAATCACAAAATGCCAAAACAAATGATTTTTCTCCGGCGCATGATAGATTGTTATTCTAAAAACTTCAGATACTAAATAAAAAAAACAATATACCAATTTACATTTTAATTGTTACATTACAAGAAGCCTAAATTTTTGTTCTCAATACCGAACTTGCCGAAAGCATTACGGAATTACTCGCATTAAAAAAATTTAGAAAAAAATATTTGGGATATTTAAAATTGTGTGAGATATCTTTATCATTCTTTGCATAATGTTAAAATGTTGAGATTTATTAAAGTTTATTCATCTTTATATATCTTTCATCTATTTATATATTTTTCTTTTCTTTTTGTCTGTGGATACGTTTGTATCTAATAAACGTCAAAACGGCCGAACCGATTGGGCCAAAATTTTGTGTTGGACCCACGTTACCACGGGGAAGGTTTTTAAAATCCGCGAATTTGTTATTGTGTTACAATGTAAAAAAAGAGAAAATGTTCACAATTAAACTAGAAGATGGGCGCAAAGCGCCCTGAATGCCTGGTTATAAACATTAAAAGATCTCTGTGGAAATGAAATATATCTCAAGTGCCCTGTTTTTATTAAAGTAATCCGGCACCTTTTAATTAGTTCTTAGTTTTATATTACCCAATTGTGTAAACAATATCCCAAATTTGTTGTGTGAAAATAGACTTGCCAAGTGATACTCTTAAATTAAAGGGACAGTAAAGGAAAAATGAAAGGGGGTATAGGCTGAAAGCTAATCACTTTAGCTCTTGATCGCGACCCATGAAAGTCATATCTGATGTTCCTGTCTCGAGAAATTTAAATAAAATTGTGTCAAATTTATACGAAAATTAATATATATACAATTTTGAATAAAAGTAGTAGGTTTAAACAGACCATATTCAGCAAATAAGCAACCAATCTGAAAACGATGATATCCCAGAGAAAGCTAATTGTAAATTAGGTTTACTTTTATATTTGTTATTTCTATTTTCAATAGATTTCATTCATAATATTATTTTTACGTCCGTATTACTTGCCCAGAAATTCCACCAATGGCAGTGCAGTAAAGTGGTCACGTGATACAGGCTGAGACACGTGACCAGTTTACTGCTCTGCCATTGGTGATAGTTCTGGTCACGTGATTTAAGTTTCAGATTTTCAAAATTTTACATATATGAATTTTCGTATAATTTTATCACAGTTTTATATCAATTTCTCGAGACAGGAACATCAGATATGACTTTTATGGGTCGCGATCAAGAGCTAAAGTGATTAGCTTTCAGCCTATACCCCCTTTCATTTTTCCTTTACTGTCCCTTTAAGGTTTTAGTACAAATTGTTTACATAAAAGAAACTAACTAATTTTTTTTTAATTGTTTTTAAATTTATTTTGATGTTTGAAGAAAAAAAGTCGATTTAAAAAAATTAAATTTGTTTAGCCTATGTTATGTTACCCCAGGGTTTCCTAAAAAATCAGCCCATTTAGTCCAGCCGTTTGGCCAGGTCTAGCTAACATAAGTATATATATATATATTTATATGAACAAAGATTTACTACCGAAGACTGCTGGCAAAGCATGAAGCATAATGTATAGTTACTTTTGTTGTCAAATAAAAATGTGAAGTTGAAAATGGAAATTTATATAAATATGAGCAAAGAGCTTTATTATGTAGATATTCAATGACAATTACTGTGTTCCTGTTTGTATAAAAACTATCGTTATTTTGGTTTGTTTTCCCTCATATTGTCTCTTAGGACAAAAATGCGCAAAGTTTAAAAAAGCAAAAGTATTTGTGTGGCGCCTTTTAAAAGTCAAACAATCTGAAGAACGCACCAAGCCGCATGAGCCGTCCTTTTACATGAAAAAAATATTTGAATAGATATTTGAAAATTTAAGTTCTGATAAAATAAACTGCACTAATCTCAGAACTGGGGTTGAAGGGTTAAGAATTTTGTGGTCCGCAATTTTTTCATCCATCTTAAACAATATCCTACATACGCCCATCTTCCTTTTAATCCACATTTCTTTTATTCGTACCATTACGATAAATTATAATTAAGCTCTTAGTGGGTTAAATACTTGTATCAGACATTTTTTAAAGATTATTGTGTTATGTTACAACTTATAAGATGTTAAAGATCCTCTTCTGTATGGCATTATTTGCACAGGATGATGAAAAAGAATTGTTATTTTAAAGATTATTGTGTTATGTTACAACTTATTAGATGTTAAAGATCCTCTTCTGCAGGGCATTATTTGCACAGGATGATGAAAAAGAATTGTTATTTTAAAGGGACTGGCATGGAGTTTGAAGTGATTTTTAATTTTAAAAAGGGGGCATGTTTGATTCACAACTGTATCCTTATAACCTAAATATCTAGTCAATATAAACGTGGACAATATTGTCGTTTTCTAACTTGAAAAGTTTTTAACTCATACATCCTTTATCATATACAGCTTTTATGGGTGTTGTGAATCCGACATGTCCCTCTTTTTAAAATGGAGGATCATTTAAAATCCCACCGACACAGCCCTTGTAAAACACTATGGGGGGGGGAATAAAAAGTGACGGTTTAATGCAAGATGTTTGAAAACAAAATATTCCGATTAAAGAAAAAAATTCTTCACTATCTATCTATTCACATATCTTTCTATATATATATATATATATTTACATATCTATCTATCTACCCTTGAGGTATAAAGTGTCTGCATGAACTGTTGACCTTGAGCCATGCTTGGTTGCGTCACTGTTTACTTTCTCTCAGGTCTTCTATCGTTGAAATCTCCGAATGTGTGCGGCCATTTGTTAAGGTGAAAAATCCTCGAAATATTTACGGACAGTCAGGTTGAGGTTGGGAGATTTAAGGGGACCCAAAATAGTGGAAGAAGGGGAAGAAAGGGGTTGTGAAGGGGGCCGGGGGGAGGGGAAGGTCGAATCAGCTGATTTTAAAAGAAAGGAAAGAAAGAGTGTTCAGTATTGAACAGAGCGCGGATGGGATGCGTCACTGTAGTTCCGGGTGTGCATGCATACGCATTTGTCTGCGTACTTATCAAGTTATTTCAAGATTTCACTAGTTTAATTTTGAACCAAGTGATTTGAGTTGTTAATGTTAGTGTTTATGCATTTTAGATTAGTGTTTAACAAGTGACATGAACGAGAGGGGGGGCTAGATATACCTTGAAAAAGTTTTAGATTGGGGAGGGAAGTGATATGTACTTGCACGTAGTTTTTTCCCTATCTAGGGTTAGGTTTTTTTTTAACTTAATTTCAAATTTATATATAGAATGATAATGTAAGGTTCTATATGTACTTTAAATGTACTAGCAGTATTTTTTTACCCGAAAACCTAAAAAGTATCTTGAGTCTAAAAAATTTATTTTCAACTTATGGTTTATTTTAGAAAGTTATTTTACATTCTATTTTTAAGAGTTTTTAGATTTCTTTATCATATCACTTTGAGTTTTATCGTTCAATATACTTTCTTTTTTTGAGATATTGTTGATCTTTTTACATTTTACTAAAGAAATTGAATTTTTAATTATAATAGTTATAAGTTTCCCTTTTTTTCTTCTATTTTTCACTTTTCTTTTTTAAATTTTTTTTTGTCCCAGATATTGTGTTCCCTTCCCTTCCCCCCAGGACTGTAAGTAAATACTTACATTAAGGCCCCGCAATGTAAAGTTTTACAAACAACATCGATAAAAAAGTATGAAAATCCAATTTTTATTTTCTCACCGCCGCGCGGCAAGGAAATCTGCCAAAATGTTACTAAAAAATGTACACCTTTACGATGGTTGTCATTCTTCAATTCAAAGAGTAATTCAATTAAAACAAAATCTTACTCGTGCGTTTTGTTTAAATCTCAATAAAATCTATACATTTCAATCGAACGATGACATCGATCGTCCTTGGTTTAAAAAATAGTGAATACACACTTTCCATGATTTAAAAAATGGTTTTGAAGAATAACAATGAACTTTTCAAGGCGAAGGTCATGAGAACTACAGAACTCACCCATTTATTTTAATTTATAAAAGAAATTCAAGGATCTGTTTTATGAATACAGCCCAGGAGAATAGGTTAGCAAAACTCCACATAATTGATCACACCATGGCCTTCTTTCTTTTCGTACTCAAGGGAACTGATTACTCGCAAAATACTCTAATTATGTACTCTTTTATCTTTACAGCTTAACCTCATGCTACACTATGGTTAAATATATAAAAATATGCTTTTCACGCCCGCCATCTATTTCAACTTTTAATTGCGGATCTGTGAGCATTTCTCTTTGTTCAATACAGAATAATAACAAGCAAAAAAGTTCGCGAATTTAATACTATTTTTCGCCCATTTTCAAAATTTTACAACAATCTAAAATATTTGGACACAAATTTTATAATTGTTCAGCAGCCATAAACCTTCCCTGGGGTCATGTAAGGTCCCACACAAAATCTGTTCCCGATCGGTTCAGCCGGTTTGACGTTTATTGGATACAAACGCACGGACACCCTGACAGACAGACAAGCAAAGTATGCATATAGATTAAACACTTTTTTCTTGATAGAGAGGTTATAATTAAATCATGTTTAGATTTACAGAATTTTCTTATTTTTGACATGAGTGTGGGGCCGGGGAGGATATTTGGGTGGGGTTTTTAAACCCAGTGAAAACTCCTACAATGCATTGGTCTCTGCTTACTGGAGTGTATCTCCTTGTTTTTATTCAGTTTATGTAACATTGTCAATAGAGTTCATATTGAACTTTCGAACCCAAATTGTTGTTGATGCACAGTTGTTTACAGTGGGATGCATAAAACTGTAAAGTAGAAGACGACGTTTGTGTATTTGATGTTGTTATAAGCAAATTCCAATCATTATGTATTTGATGTTGTTATAAGTAAATACCAATATTGTGTATTTGATGTTGGTATAAGCAAATAGCAATCATTGTGTATTTGATGTTGTTATAAGTAAATACCAATATTGTGTATTTGATGTTGTTATAAGTAAATAGCAATATTGTGTATTTGATGTTGTTATAAGCAAATAGCAATCATTGTGTATTTGTTGTTGTTATAAGTAAATAGCAATATTGTGTATTTGATGTTGTTATAAGCAAATAGCAATCATTGTGTATTTGATGTTGTTATAATCAAATACCAATCATTGTGTATTTGATGTTGTTATAAGTAAATAGCAATCATTGTGTATTTGATGTTGTTATAAGTAAATACCAATCATTGTGTATTTGATGTTGATATGAGCAAATATCAATATTGTGTATTTGATGTTGTTATAAGCAAATAGTTTTACCAGATGCTACAAAATTAACTTATCAATTAAAAAATTGATGTGTGTAGAGTGTAAATTTTTGTGTTTCATGTTCAATTATTTAACATCATAACTTGAGTCTAACAGTCGTCTTCTTTTTCAACATTTATATTATGTCTTTGCAAAAGTTGCTGAAAGTTAATTCGATACAGGTTAAATAGAATGGAAATATATTTAAATCTTTTTCTAGCATCACTTAAACCCCTCCTTGCTTATTTTCTAAAAAACAAAAAATCAATTTTAAGAAAAAAAGAAGTATGTGGACATAATTGAAGTTTTGCTGCTTTTTCAAGGATTTGAATTTGATCGATGTATAAATCTTTAAACTAGGAAGAACCCGTATCGCTAGTAGCTACTTATAATATTATAAAGATTTTTAAATAAAAATGTTTTCAATATTCTTTAAATACTGTTTCACAATAAGAATTTTTTTAAAAATTATTTTTCAAAATATGAAATTCAAAGGATATAATTTATAGATATAACTTTTTACAATGAGCTAGTTTTTAAAACTAGAAAGAAACAATTTTGAAATGTTTAAATAAATGATACAACAACCGTAAAATATTTTTTTTTGAACTTTGGAGTTATGTATTTTCTACCCTCTTCTGTGAGGTCAAAAATTTATTAAAATATATCTTTTTCCAGGAGCAATTAGTTTTTTTATTAAGTTTCATGTAAAAAAATATATTCAATCAATGACAATAGAAGGATTTGTACCAAAAAAAAGATATTGGCACAAACGCAAAAATGTTATTTTATGAAACTATTATGTACTTTATCATTCTTCCTCACTTCATTGTGAATTTCATAATGAACGTGCTATAAAGCTCTGCATTATAGCACTTGTGCTAAAAAGTTTTGATTGTTTCACGGATTTTCTCCAACAAATTTAGGATATTTCCAAAAAAAAAATTCAAATGAAATGAAAATAAAATTTATATCAACTTTATATTTTGACTTCTGCTCTTTTTCAAAGCTTATTTGATCTAGAAATTGACATTGAAATAAGACAATTACACAAACGTTTCATAAAATTATCTATTAAACTATTATTATGGCACGACGTGCTATAAAGTTTTTGGACAGAAATTTTCTCTTTATCCAGAAGGTTCGAGTCTTTTTAGATTAAATTTTTTCCCGAGCTTTAGCGAGACACTAAATATAATCTAAAAAGAACCAAATTAACAGTGTTATAAATAGTTATCATCATTATTATATTATTTTGCGATTAAATATTATGCATCCTTTTGTAAATTTTTCAACGGGTTATTTTTTTGGGGCCATTCACAGGTGGTACCTACTTGGCTCTTGTGTAGGGTGCAGTCTGCTGGCTAGGGGCCGGGTTGCAATCTGGAGATTCCATTTCGGGGTTCTTTTCAGATTTTTCTTCTTATCCTTATTCTTATTGTCCATCAGCATAACCTTAGAGTTTTATCTTTCGTCCTTTTTTGTAAAGGTTAAAGGGATTGTAAGCGTAATTTCAAATGACCTTCCATGTAAAGATTGTACAGTGTACAGTGTACACGGTATCCGTAAAAGGTTTGACTGATCAATGTTTTTGTTTTTTAACTGTTTCTTTTCATTTGTGGTTTCTCTGCATAAGTGATTGCGCATTTCTTCTGTATAGAAATAATAGAGAAATTATCAGCGTCAAACACTTCCAGTCAAAAAAACGAAAATGGACATTTTTGATCAGCTTTTTATCAGCTTAAGGTTTGAATGGAACCGTCCTAAATAGGGCATTGGAATCTCGTTAAACGGCATAAATATCATTGGATTATTAAAATCCAGTTTAAAATATTTACATTTTTCCAAAAAATCTAAATTAATTAAATAGGGATATAGGGATATAGGGATATAGAGAGGAAAAAAGAATTATAAACAATTATCTGAATTATTTTTTTAATGGATTGGCCTTTTTAAATTTTTAAAATAACGTTTAATTGTTGATTTAAATTAATTTAGAATTGAAAAAAATGAAAACATGGAGGTTTCTGATTGTCTTTACATTTGCTTCAAACGGTAATAACTATAATGATGATAGTTATAATGATAATAATATTATCAATGATAATAATAATAATAATAATAATAATTAATAATAATAATAATAATAATAATAATAATAATAATAATAGTAATAATAATAATAATAATAATAAAAATAATAATGATAATAATTTATGATGATAATTACAAATTCTGGTTTTATAATATCATTACTAATTTATTATTTTATATGATTTCCAATTTGTATAAATTTTGGTAAGGGTTGCTGTGCGTGCATTTAAAAATGTTTAAAATCAATAGTATTTCTTTGTATTATCTCGTGTTTTGCCAATTACTTCTTGAAAACCAAAGCTAACGGCACCACGTGCTTTAAAATGCTGAAATGAACATGTAAAGGGCTACAGAAAAGCATAAAAGATTTCACATAGAAAAAAGTCTCATAAATTTTTAAGAAAGTGTTGACTTTGAAGTGTCGCAACGCCTTGGTCTTTGTTTTTACCCCTCTAACTATAAATGTATGCTTTTCTGTAGTTCTTTACATGTAAATATTACATGTTGAGACCTTTCAGTCGCAGAGAGTTAGATTGGTAAAATCAAAGCATAAGGCGTTGCGACACTTCAATGTTGACCCTGTCTTAAAAATTGATGAGACTTTTTTTAAGTAGGCTAAATCTATGTGAAATATCCTTTAAATTTGATGACTTCACTCTTACAGAATCTCTTAATGGGACTGATGTTGTAATTTCAAGTGATCCTTCATTCTCCTAATCATATCTGTACACAAGAAGCATTTAGCACTGACATTTTCCTTCAATGTTTCTGCAGGAAAAGGTTATATATATTAGCCACCATTGAAAGTAATCTATTCTGAAGAGAAAAATAAACATATTTAACGCATTCTTGACTAGATAAAGTTCAGAATCGGACATGCCAGTCCAGAAATGGAGCTAGGGCCCCTGGAAGTTATGCAAACAGTCTCTTTAATGACAAATAAAGTTACGTCGACAAATCCTTTATGAGAGTTTATTACATGTGTATTTCAGTTGACGTGAAGGCGGAAACACTAGAGGAGAAAAAAGCAGAATGTTTAATGTGGAGCCATTTAGAGAACAAGACTTTACCCCTTCAGGTGGGTGGATAGATAGATAGATAGATAGATAGATAGATAGATAGATAGATAGATAGATAGATAGATAGATAGATAGATAGATAGATAGATAGATAGATAATAGATAAATAGATAAATAGATATATAAATAGATTAATAGATAGATATATATATAGATAAGTATACAACTTGTCCTTGCTGCTTAAAACTGAAACTGAGAAGAAACTGGAGTTTACGATGATATATAAATGTATGTAACACTTATGTTTAGGATGATGGACATGCAAACTGTACAACAAACCCAGACTGTACAGGTGAAGTACAGTATAGTACGGTACAGTAAAGTACAGTAAACCAGTTTGGACTGTGCATAGGATTGTCCACCTGAACAACACCCTTTAGTTTAGATTCTTCATAATAGAACGTTTCACTTTGATGTGATTTTAAACCGATTGACACTGATTACAAATTTTATTTTCTAACCTTGGTTTCATAGATAATGATCATAATTATCAAGTTAAGCATGATAATTATAAAGATATTTATGATGATCATTATATATATTACGATAATAATGATGATTATCAAGATAATCGTGATGATTTTAAAGATGATCATAAAGATTATCAAGATAATTGTGATGATTATAAAGATGATCATAGAGATTATCAATTTGATCAACATGATTTTCAAAATTATCATGATAATTATCAAGATGATCATGATGTTTATCTAGATTATCATCATTTTTATCAAGATAATCATGATGATTATCAAAATTATCATGTTAATAATCCAAATGATCATGATAATTTACAATATGACCATGATAATTATCTAGATAATCATGATATTTAGTAAGATGATCATGATGATTATCCAGATATTTTAATAATAATTATCAAGATGATCATGATAATTATCAAGATGATCATAATGATTATCAAGATGACCATGATGAGTATCGTAATAATTATCAAGATGATCATGATGATTATCAAGATGATCATGATGATTATCAAGACGATCATGATAATTATTAAGATGGTCATGAGGATTATCAAGATGGTCATGATGATTATCCAGATGATCATGATGATTATCCAGATAATCATGATGATTATTCAGATGATCATGATGATTATTCAGATGATCATGATGATTATCAAGATGATCATGATGATTATCAAGATGATCATGATGATTATCAAGATGATCATGATGATTATCCAGATAATCATGATGATTATTCAGATGATCATGATGATTAGATGATCATGATGATTATCAAGATGATCATGATGATTATCAAGATGATCATGATGATTATCAAGATGATCAAGATGATAAAGATTTGATGATTACTATTTTAGGGTTCAGCTGTAAAGGAATGTTTAAAGGATCTCCTGTTTCATTTGGAATGAAGGTTCATCAATGTCAGGTATTTCTTTTCATTTTTACTGTATTTTTTTAAGTAAAAATTTTCGATTTTTGGTTGTTTTATTGGTTGTATTGCCTAGTCACAATTTGCCTAGTCAAATTTTTTTTTTTTTTTAATCCGCGAATTTGTTGTCAAAAACTTCGCAAATTTTTGAAAATCATTCAGTTTTCTATAAACCAAACAGAAGTCGAGAGACACATTGAAACTGGCTCCCATGATAACTGAAGAGCTTACTATGCGGGGTAAGCCCAACTACAGGAATATGAATTACTTCTCCTATATTTTCAATGGGGAGAGGGCAGAGACCAAGAAATGACGCTGTTCCCAGAGTACACCACTGTCCTTGAGGGGGGATTTGAAACCAACAACATGCTAGAGTCATTCAACAGAACCTAGAACAGTTTGTCTGGCAACAGCCGAATGTATTTGCTATCCAAGAGCTAGTATTTAAAATATATAAATCTGATACATAACGATATTTTATCTTTTGTAGAGTAATAGGAATGTTAAAATTGCTGTACAAGATACAATTTAATTGTCACAACATTTAATTCATTAAAATTGAAATGGTTCAGTTTTTAAAAAAAATGTTGAAGTTTTGACAAAATTTGTTTGAAAAAAAGCAAAAGACAAAAAACATGCTCTTAAGTTATCTAGGCAAAATGTTACTAGACAAACTTGAACTAGGCAAAAAGTTACCCAGGCAAAATTTTACCTAGGCAAATCTGAACCAGGCAAAATGTGACAAGGCAAATTGTGACTTTGCAAAATGTTACAGCTGAGCCTTTTGTAGGCATTTTGCCGGCTTATATACTAAATGATCTGAGAGATAGATACTATTTTCCCCCCTAAATATAAACAAAAAATAAGAATGTTAACAAAGGAAGCACTAGAAAAATAACTTGTTTTTAAGAATACTCTTTTACAAACAACCCCAATTTTTCTAAAATTGTACAGTTTTGCCCAGCATGCCTGAGCCCAAAACTTAAGACAGGGTATCGTTATGAAAACTAGTTTTGAAACCTGGTTTCACGAATGGGGTCAGGCAGTTTTGTTGATATCAACATTTTTGTTAAGAATATTATTTTATTTAGTTTCTTCAAATTCTCCATTTTTTTCGAATCTCTCAAATCAAAATCTACACAAATGTTAGACCCCAAAAAGGAAACTTGGGAGTTTCGTTCAACGATACTCTTTTAAATTTCGGGCTCTGCTGTACTCAGTACACTGAACCTCTATCAATATCTACTATGTTGTTGTATAGTAATTTTCTTCTGTTATGGATAGATTGCTTATTTTTTAATAAAATTAGATTAAAAGCTAAGTCTGAATTTTAGTAATTAATTTATATATGTGTTTTATATATGTGTTAATTTAATTTTTTATTCAGGAGCCCCCTGGTCTAGAAATATTTGGGAATGCTCCACAATTTTTGGAAACAAACTTCTCCCATATTTTCCAAGATGGCGCCAAATATCAGGAAAATCAAACCAAATATTTTCTCCAGTTTTGTTCGCGTAATCTTAAATGTACATTTGTACAGTTATTCATTTTAATTCTCATTTTGAATTTGTTTTAATATTTGAGTTATCGTAGGTTCCACCTGCAATCCTAAATCTTCAAGGTCTCTCAGGTAAAATGCAGTAAAAAAAATCAACTATTTAGCTATCCTTTCTTTCTATCTATCTATTTATCTTTATATCTGTTTATATATCAATCAATCATCTATCTATTTGTATATCTATCTTTTTATCTAATTTTGTATCAAGGTATCTATCTATTTATCTCTATCTATCTATATATCTATCTGTTTATCTAATTTTGTATCCAGGTATTATCTATTGATACATATATATCCATCTATCGATATAAACCCTGTATCTATGTATCCAGGTATCCCGGAACTTCCGTTTGGGAATTCTCAAGTTCCAGGTGTAAACCTTTACTTTAAGGTAAACCTTCTTTACGCCGTAATTATTAAAGAAACTGTAGACGTAACTTCAAATGAGCCTCCAGTCTCCACTTGACATAGGTATCCCTTAAACCTGTATCTGGTAACAATGTAGAAGATATCGTCGTATTTCTAGGGGGAAAAATTGAGAGAAATCTTCATAATATCAGTTTAGTTCGTACACAGGTTTAAAGGGTACAGCATGGTGTTAATCACACATGCAACTCTATACATGGAGGGTGTCATAAACATTATCATTGACTATAAACAATTCATTAACGTTATTGGTTGTCAGTATATAAAGTTAACATTAACATTAACATTAACATTATCATTGACTATAAACAATTCATTGAAGTTTATGGTTGTCAGTATATAAAATTAACATCACCATTAACATTAAAATTAACATTAACATTGACTTTAAACAATTCATTAAAGTTTATGGTTGTCAGTATATAAAGTTAACATTAACATTAACATTAACATTGACTATAAACAATTTATTAACGTTATTGGTTGTCAGTATATAAAATTAACATTAACATTGAATTTAAACAATTGTTGTTTATATATGTTAATATCAATTAACATTAACATTTGTATGTTAAAATTAACATTAATTAAATTTATTAAATCTTCAATGGTCTCATATATAGAGCCTCTAATGCAAATTAGAAGTTACTGAATACTCTCCTCAAACTCAATTTTCAAATTTTACAAACCTGATATCTTTGCAATCTGATATTGTAGGTCTTTAAAAGCTTTAAATAAAAATTCAGTTTGATCAAATAGTCAAAGTCTGAAATATCCAAGGTTTACATCTTCATATTTAATCATAATACAAAGAAACAGGATGCAGTGTAAAGTTTCTTTTATCACGAAAAAGAAACCGAGAATGCGGAAATGAAAAAAATATGTTTTAATTAACAAAATTATTGATATTTTATTCATACTTGATCAGACAAAGCTTTCAATGGTACCGTTGTGAATCGGGTAATGCCATCTTTGCATGAGGGGTCACTTGAAATTACGCTTAAAGTCTCTTTTGAATATATTTTTCAGGTTAATCTGGCTCCAAACAATGTGAATGAGACCTTTAACACTCTCAAAATTGGGCTTGAAATTCAGGTAGAGACAGGGTTACCCACAAGAAATGAGACAAAAATGACGACCTGAAAGTCTTTATATATGGCGATCCTAAAGTTGAATTTTGTTTCTAACATAGTTTTAATTGTTTAATTTGACAAATATAGAAAGAGGATTAGAGCTATATAGTTAACAATGAATGCCAAAAAAAATACTTAATAAATTCCATAGGGTCGTCTACAGACTCTCGTCTTTTTCGGGTAACGCTGAATACTTTTAGTATCAATAGAGTTTTGATGACAACATAATCCATCCAAAAGTGTTTAACTTAACTTAAATGTGATATTACAGCTTGTTAGATATGAATTAACATGATTTTTTATTATACTTTTTATGAATTGTGTTTACGTAACGAGTATAAATATTTTTCTGAAAATGATGATCATTTTTCCTACAATATTCTTAAAAGATGACTTCAACCAAAGTTTGACTAAACTGTAGTCATGATTCCAAATAAAAAATTTGTTTTTAAATCAAACAAACTAGATTTACTAAATATACCCGAGTCATTTTAATTCATATTTTATTTAAGTTATTTTTTTATATTTTACTAAATTTTTAGGCCTGTGTAAACCATAGCGCTATGGGCTTAAACGCAAATGTGCGTAGCAGCAAAGCACTAGGCATGCATTTGTCATAAAAAATTTAATCTTTTGTTGTTATTTTTAACTAAATTAACTCAACTTAATTGTGAAGATTAACTCTTGATCTCGGGAAAGTGAGAAACTTAGAAACTAAGAATTTAATTAGGTTTATGTTTGTTCAACACTTAGCACTAAATTACTTTTCAAAACTTTGGAAAACTCTTGAAAACAAATAACAAATGCGGGATTCATCAAAAAGAGCAACCCCTCCCNAATAATACTATATTTGTCTAATTAAATGACAGTTTATGGTAGTAATCAGAAAACAAAGGAATTATTGATGTGTTTTTTATAAAGATGTTCCTTACAGTTTCTAATTTGTATTTCATTTAACTAATTGTTAATGCACAATGAATGTATATTTAGTTGAGATTTCAATATGTATACTTTGTTTCAACAAAAACGATCAAACAAAATTATCAAACATGATATTTTCAATTGGCTCATAATTAATTTTCTTTTGTGTTTTATTTTAAGCTGAACCATCATACATTATTATTTTGTACTTTGTGTTTGAAAATAAATATAACTATAGTAAAACTCTCTTTAAAAAATCATCCGTTAAAAGAAACCGAGTTTTTTCACATAATCTGATTTCCTAATCCCCTGCTCTTTCAACAAGTAAATAAGTTCATTACTTCTTTAACAGTGGGAAAATTCTGTGTTGGGTATGATCTCGATATCCACTGTGGACACTTTTAATTTTAGGATCTATAAAAAAATAACTGTAACTCTCATATCTTCATTTTATCAATTCCTTCACTGATCAAAGCTCCCTTCAACTAAATATTAAATTAATCCGCAGATTAATAAAAGCTTGATTTTGATATCCTTAAGACAAAAATTCCAAGCTTAAAGTGTATATTTTCTCTTCTCCCTGGTTGTAATTTGTGTTGGTTTTAAACCCTCAATGTTTTGAAAAAAGTATAAAACAATCTGATATGTTTATCGAAATTGTATTCTTTGTAAGTTTGCTTTAACATACAGAGCAACCAGATAGCAGTATTCGAGTGTATCTATATGTTGTTCCAGAGCAAATGTTTGATTAGTAACTTATCAAATCACTTATTAAGTTAGCAATTGCTGTGTCTCATGCTCTTTGGACTACCTAGGTCTTAACATTAGTTAAAAAGTCGTCTTTTCTTCCTTTGAATTTACACATTAGATAGAAATGACAGCTCATAAATTTAAATATAAGCCCAAAAAATCCATATTGAATTTAATTTTTAAAACAATTCAAATGCAAAAACACTTAAAGAAATTGTTTAGATCTTTTAAAATCTCTAAAGCCCATATCAAGCATCTCTTATAATAGCAAACATATTTCAACAAAATGAATTAGGAAAATTATGTTATTCTGGGGCGTATACAGGATTTATCCATGTAGGGCTTAATCTTTCTTCAATCCATTTCAAGAATATGCACCTTTTGACTATTGAGGGGTCTAAACGACCCAAGGAACCGTATATATTACATCAGACCCCCCTCCATCCTATACAGCCCTGATGTTATTGATAGCGCTGCGGCTAGACTACTCTAAAACTATGACAATATGCATGATGCCTACAGATGGAGGAGAAGTTTGTATCTTAAATAAACCTCTGTTCGATGATGCCATCATTCCTGTTCCTCATTGCATTCAAAAATATCCAGCTCAGGTATTAAGTTAAAATCAGTTAAATCAGTTGGATCGGTTTACATCAGATCGACTACATCAGTTTAAATCAGTTCAAATTAATTATATCAGTTGGATTAGTTTTAATCAGTTAAATTGTTGGATATCTTGGTAAAAATGGTTGATATCTTTTGTACAGCCGGTTATTTGATATCCATTGTACAGCCGGTTATTTGATATCCATTGTACAGCCGGTTATTTGATATCCAATATCCATATATTTGATATCCATGCCATGCTAATTTTCTTTTTTTAAACGAACCGTTGGATTTCCAATGATATTGTGCATATAATGACTGAAATAATAAATATGTTATGTGTCGAGTTATGACCAATGTTACCTAATTTTGCATAACTTTGCATATTTTTTTTTTTCTTGTAAAACTATTTATTCGAAATATCTAATCAAATTTAAGCTACACCATTTACATACAGGGTTAACCACAAAGAATGAGACTTCAGAGACGATTGTACGAAATTTACACTGTCTGTTTCCTTACATTCACGATTCCCTGCAACTGTAAACTTGTTTCTTTCTTTTGCAAATCTTTATATAAGCCATTCGAATACTATAGATAATGCAAAATGCTTAATTTAACCTTTGGATCGTTACAATTTAAGAGTTTTCGGTCGTCTTTGCAGTCTCATTCTTTGTGGGTAACCCTGTACTTATGTATTTCTTTTATGTGTGAATAGATCTTTATAATAAAAATAATAATTTTAATAAACTTTTGTTTAGCCGATTGTGGGAGATCCTTGCAATGTAAACGATCTTTTTGCTTGCGGGGAGCATCAAACCTGTACACAAAGTACCACAGAGGATCCTGAAGGTATATACATATATTAAACATTAAAATTCAGATCAAATTCCAAACCAATGAATTGGGTGGTTTTGTTAAAATAAAAATTGTAAATTAATCATAGGAACGCATTAATTTCTTCTTAAATTTATATTTGGTGTAGGAGTTTGTGAATGTTTGTCAGAATTTGAATTAAATGCTGATAAAAGCTGCGGTTCAAGAACATCAACGCCTATCCCTCAAACCCTCAATAGCAACATCGAGTTCCAGCCTCACATCGCGGAAAATGCGTCTAGTCATACTGCCGTTGCGGCTGGAGTGGTGTCAGTTCTCATCATTATTGCACTTATCGCAATTGCCGCGTTTTTTATTAATCGTCATAGACTGATTCCCCGGCTACGCGCAAAGCTGAAGAATACCCCGTATGAGGATATTGTGGTTAATAGTTCTAGTCGTCTTCCATGAAAATCCCCCAATCATTCTACCTGAGCTGAAAACATTAGAATTGGATACCTTTAACTAATCCCAATCGCTTAATCTGAATATCCAATGCGGACACTTTTAATTTCCTTTTTATTCAATTTGCGCTCTTTACCTCGGCTTTTCTGATTGGCTGTTATGTTTCGATTGGTTGTGTATCTAACTCAAGTTGAGTTATTAACACTTTTGTTGATACAAACATAAGATTAAAATAATCTTAAAATTAACAAAAAGAGAAGATCAAGCATGGATCTTAATATCCACAATTCAAAAGTTTTCAACTCTGATCATATATAATTTTTTACCTCTTCATCTCATATTTTTCACATTTTTTTCAGAAATCTCTTTGACTTGCAGACCCACTTGTTTTGCAAATTAATGTCCAGTGTTATTGTTTGCAAGATTTGCATATATATATTTGCAATTTTAGAAGATATGTTAATGGTCTTTAAAGTTTGTAAATATTTGTAGAAATTTGTAACAAAAAAATTGTCTTTCACATATCTTGGCGATTTTTCTGCTTTCAAGTATAATTTAAATTCATGTAAATTGATAAAATTGTTATGAATAAATAAGTTAATTTTTAATACCAACTATTATTTTCGAAACAATTGGAAAACATTATTTAAAGAGACTGTAAAGGAAAAATGAAAAGGGGTATAGGCTGAAACCTAAGCAAATTGTAGGAGTTGATCGAGACCCATAAGAGTTCTATCTGATTTTCCTGTCTCGAGAAATTGATATAAAATTGTGTCAAATTTACACGAAAATCTAAACATATAAAATTTTGTTTAAAAATAATAGTTTAAACAGATGATATTCAGCAAATACGCAAACAATCTGAAAACGATTATATCCCACAACCAATCTGAAAACGACGATATCCCAGAGAGTCTAAGAAACTTAGGTTTGCTCCTATTATAATATTTGAATTTAATAGTATTTCATTTTGAATAGATATAATAGATATATTATTTATATGTCTGTATCACGTGACCAAAACTTTCACCAATGGCAGTGCAGTATACTGTTCATGTGATACAGACGTAGACATGTGACAATAATACTGCACTGCCATTGGTGGGAGTTTTGGTCACGTGATACGGACGTAAAAAAACATTTTAAAGTATATCCTGATTTAAAGGTTGGACTTGCAAGCTCTTTAGCAAGAAATGTTTAAGAATTTTGCCAATATATTCTTTTAAACTAAAGCTAACAATAAGTAGTTTACAGTGCCATAATAGTACATGTATAGGGCTACAGAAAAGCATAAGTGAGTGAGTAAGAGCGGTAAAATTCAAGCCCATACCGTTGCGACACTTCAAAGTCGACCCTGTCTTAAACATGTATGCGACTTTATAAGTAGACTAAATCGATGTATACCAGAGAATAATGGAACTTAAAAATCGTTTTTGATTTCCGATAGTCCATAAAATGACAAAAAGTGGATAAGATAGAATATAAGATATAGTTTATTGCTAAAAATACACATACAAGTTACAGGCACAAAAACTGCAACTATTTTTATATTGTTTACTATATTTATGTAATTCTAGCAATTATGTGGAGATTAGCTATTTGCTGTTTTGGGTATTATCCCCACCTAGTTAATAAAACGTTTACACTATGATGAATATTACTAGGTTTTGAAAGTTTCCAATAAGTCAGGGATTACTAGTTAAATTTAGAGAGACCAAGGTGCAGCATAACAAAATATTTGATTTTTCAGTTTTAAGTTTAGTACGTTTAACAGGATAATATTAAGTTTCAGATGTTTACAGTTTTAACTGGGGTGCTTCAAAACTTGTGTTTACCGCCCACACAGAGCAAAGACGATATATAAGTCATCAGTTGATGCCCATGTTTATTGGGACACCCTGTATATGCTAAAGATTTATGTAATTTCTAACGGGATTTTTCCAAACCGTGCTCTGAGGTCAAAAATGCTGAGTAAAATAACACTGATCCTTTATCTCAATATCCACTGTGAGTTAGTCTGTTCAGGTTGAGGGAGGGGGTGCAGGGACGCCGTGAGCCCTGCAAAATGATCTCCGAGTCTGCGTTTTCGCAGATGAGTATTTTTAAAATGATCTGGCGCCAGGGGCGGACATAAGGATTCTGTAGGGGGGGGTAAATATTTTTAATATGGCGCGCGAAGCGCGCCGAATTTTTTTTATCCCCCCCTAGAAATTTTTTTACCCCCCCCTAGAAAAATATCATGATGTATATCAAATTATTGGTTTTAATTGGGACCCCAGGATTCTAGGGGGGGGGGATTTACCCCCAGGATTCTAGGGGGGGTATTTACCCCCAGGATTCTAGAGGGGGGGTAAATAACCCCAATAACCCCCCTTATGTCCGCCACTGTCTGGCGCTAACCCTAATCTTTATAGAATAGATATTATAGAAGTAATAAATAATATTTTTAAATAATTATGCAATTTAATATCCAAAAAGCATTACATAAAAACATTAAATATTAAATATTTATACATTACGTCTATAATATCTATTCGGAAGAGTAAAAATGACAACACATTATTTTAGTTACTCTCCTGCGAATCCAGAGGCATGGAGACCATAACCCCCTCCCTAACTGCTTAATCCAGGGACAAAAACAACAAAGATGACATTCATACACCATTTTTCTATTTCCCTCTGAGGTATTTTTGAATTTGAAATTTTATATTTTTGTTCTGCACAACATTTACAAATCGCTTCAGTTTGCTGAAGTTATTGATTGTCATAAAAAGAAACTTTTATAGTCTCTGCTATTTACTAACCTTTAAAGGGATTATTAGACTTTAAAGTTAGTTTTATATAAATTAATGGCACACCATGCATGACGTTTCAGGGATAAGACCTAAAAATGTCCAAAATTCGAAATGGTGGGGGATCGATAAAAATGTCGAAATATCAATCCTTGAAATTTCGTAAGTAGTCTCTGAATCCTTGCTATAAGTCAACCCTTATAAATCAGACTTTGTCTAAAATATAGAATGCTAAGTGTTCTTTATATGTCGTCTTCTGGAGTTTTTATATGTCGTCTTCTGGAATTTTTATCTCTCCTCGAGGTAGGCTGGATCTTGCTTTAGAATTGAGACTAAGACACTATAACATATTTTTTGTTGGTAAAATATGCCAAAATAGGAAATATTTACTATGTCATCTAGCCCAAAAAAATCGTATGCAGTAACATTTGGTTTAACTATCGGGATATGACACTTATAGAGTTAGTTATTTTCTGTCAAAGTGAATAAATACTAAAGTGGAACAGACTAAGGCAACGATGACAGGATAGGCCATAATGTTTTATTTGGTTTGGAAATAATTGCATGAAAAGATTACTTTAGGAAAGTAACGACTAGAAAAAATGGACTAAATACCCATTGAAATGTCGTCTTTAGTTAGAACTTAAAACTCAGAACAACCTTTCTTTTCATTATTAAAAATCATTAACTTTTGTATGTTTGTGTGTATTTTTATGTAAATATACTATATAGTCGCTTAATCAACTCATTGATTTTGCCTGGCACTTCTAATTCTATAGGAATTTATCTTTAAAACTGCTTAGTTTTGTTCTTTGATATCTCACTCTATTCCGAAATATGTTTGTAAATTTTTCTAACACGTCTATTTTAATATCCAGAAGCGTATTCAGGGGGGCTAAGGGGGCTCAACCACCTCCTGGATCAGTGAAATATATGCTTTTTTGGGGGTTTGGGCCTCCCCTCTTGAACGGAAAAGAAATGTAAGCCCTTCCTGGGAAAAAACCTGAATACGCCATCTCTTAATATCTTTAAAACTATAGTCTTAGTTCTCAACCACTCTAAAATCTTTCAAAATACAAAAGGGAAGAGCAAGTGATATATTTCGAAGATCTACATTTTTTAGTATCACAAACTGTGCATTCGATCCTTGTTTTACAGATTATGCATGCAGGCATTATTGTGCATGTCTGAAATTTTGTTGTGTAGTAAAATGACTAAACTTCACTTCAGAAATCTTAATTTACGCTAATATATATTTAAGTTAAATACAAATTTTAAGTCTGTGTTTGTAAACAAAGGGAGTCCAGTTTCTGTTGTATACTGTGCACTCCGTACAGAGCAATTTATATATATATATATTTATATATATATATATATAGAAATTATTTTTAAATACTTGGGACATAAAATGTCGTCATCCAACTATGAGTTTGGACCACTTTAGTATTTAATCATTTTGATTTCTGCAAGGTCAACGATTAATTTCTTTATTAAATTCATGGACATTTTTTTAAGTTTTGTTGTTTGAACGAAATTGTACTTTTAGATTTCTCAAAATTTAATTGCCTTTTGACCTTTAGTGATCTTCATTTTTAAATAGATAAAATAGATAAAATAGATAAAATAGATAAAATAGATAAAATAAATAAAGTAGATGAAATAGATAAAATAGATAAAATAGATAAAATAGATAAAATAGATAAAATAGATAAAACAGATAGTATAGATAAAATAGATAAAATAATGGTATAGATAAAATAGATAAAATAGATAAAATAGATAGTATAGATAAAATAAATAAAATAAATAAAATAGATAGTATAGATAAAATAGATAATGTAGATAAAATAGATAAAATAAATAAAATAGCTAAAATAGACAAAATAGATGAAATAAATAAAATAGATAAATTGCAGGTAATATAGAAGTCTAGAGTGAAGCACTGTCCCTCTTCCCTCCCCCATGTATATATTTTCTAAATCTATTTAACGATAAAGTGTGTAAAATGTACATCACAAAGGTCGCCGACACAAAAGTTTTACTTAATAACTTATCAAGAACGTCTAATAAGTTGTAATTTGAACAAAATTCTTCATATTTTAAGAATTACTACAGTGATAATAAGAAAACTCTGGAAAAGAAAGACGACTTTTAGACTCAAATTATGACTCTAAAATCCAATAAACATGATACACAGCCATTATGGAGTGTAAACAGACCCATTTTACTTAATTAGGAATTTAATGAGTTTGTAGTAAAACTATTTGCTTTGTGAAAAACTCAAATGCACTCAAGTATTAAAATAATGTCGTCTTCCTATTCCATTGTTTTCTGGCTTTCACTGTACGACAGATAAATATTTTATGATTTTGCCTTTTTAGAATTTTAGAATTAGGTTCAGGAATAAAATTCTCAGAAGACGACCTGTTATTCTCTACTTCTTAAGAAATTTCGACATATTTCATATTTATTTCATTTTCATAATTTTATTCAACAGGAGATAATACAAATAAAAAATCACAATTTCCTATGTAGTTTGGACCCGCCTAACCATAGTAGTTTGATTTAATTGGTTGGCCCAGTATAAGCAAATAAGAATTGTACATAGATAAATGTGTGTACACTTACAGTGGACATTTAAAACATAATAATGTTGACAACTCAGGAAAAAAGGTGAAGAGGTGCTGAGGAAGTACAGGCAAAGGAAGGGTACTCAGCGGAATAGTATGGAACAGAGGGTAACATATTTTTTTAAAATTATGTTTATGAACTATAGGGGAATTATAGTAAAGATTAAGTTTATCCACGTATAATCCAAAGTTTATTTTACATATACATATTTTTGCAAAATCTGAATAGTTTTAAGAAAGATATGTTTCAAAGATGTAATTATCAAACTTTGACGGTTTTTCCTCAAAAATACAAAAATATGTATATGAATTAATGTAATACTTCCATACAGCGTTGAAGTGTAAAAAAAAAGAATTAATACATGCCACATATATTATATACTACTATGAGAATGAAATTATACTGCATCTAAATATTGCTGCATGCATTATTTTTAACTTTAATGTTTTATTTTAAATAAATTTTACAATATTTAAATATTTATATGATGTCAGATGGAAATATTTTGAGATTTCTATATTTCTTTTTTTTCATTTTTTCTTGATCGTTCATCCTTCAATCTTACTTTGACTAATTTCGAAAATAAAAAGAAATGAATTTTTTGGATGTCCTTGTAATTTGCCAATTTACAAGAAAGAACTATTTTTCCAAATCCTGTATTCTTGGAACTATATTGAATTCTTGAAGGCACAGGGGTAGAATGACAAAGGTCACTACCCTCTCCCCTTACATTTCAACTGTTTAGTGTAATTTATGGCTAGCTCACTTTTCAGTTTTCAGTTTTAGTTTTCTTATTGCACAACCAGGAATGTCTGATCTTCCACACAGTTGAACAAGCTGTTTTAAGGTCAGGAGGAGGGTAGAGAGGCAAGGTAGAATAAAAAGGGCTTTTGCTATTATTATTCTGTTTACACATGTTGCTTGCTTCAGCCGCTCTTCTACACACTTTCCATGATATTTTCTTGGGGGCGGGGAGGGAGAGAGGCATGCTCTATTCACACCCCTCCCCCCTCCCAACAGGGGGGGGGAAGGGTACGTCTTCTAAGCCATCTCTTTTGTCAAGAGATTTCCTTTCCACTTTTTTCTGTTCAATTTTCTTTTTCCTTCTTGCTTCTTGTTTCATGTTTTTACACTTTGCCTTTCCAAATAGTTCTTTTTACATCAAGTAGTGGAGGAGGTAGGAGAGATATAAGGAGGTATGTAGGAGGAAGGGTATATACAGGATTGTTGTCCTTCTTTATTATACTCTTTCTGGGGATTGTGAGCCCTGAAGCTCTCTTGAGAGGAATGTTCCATAGCAGTCCATTCCTGACATCTGGTTGAGTAAAAAAACCAGTATTGTCCATGGCTTGTATGCCCACGATGGTTAAACTCCTTTTTTTAGTACCCCAAGCCGCCGAAGATGAAGTTTTGTTTTAATCTATGTACAATTCTTGCTTCCTCGGTATGTAGGATACAAGATGTGTAACTAACTCAGCTCTTCTCCAGGCTGTAATTCTGTGACCGCATAGGATAGGCCCGCTCTCCTCGGAGGCAATCAGGCAACTATGCTGTATGCATTAAACAATTTAAAATATTTTATTGCATATTGATGACACTATGATTCATACCCAAAAAAAAATAAATTTGACTAGTTTTCTAACAAATGTAGCTCTAGCATTTTATAAGCCAAAATATGGGTCACCTCACAATTCTAGTACATTTTTGAGATTTTCTGTCAAATTTCCTCCGAAATTCGGACTAAAATGAATTAAATATTGCAAGATTTATTTCATATTTTTGAAATTTTTTGTGTAATATTTACAAAATAAGATAGATGCCCTTTTAGACCCGTTTTTTAGACCTTTCATTTCTGAATTTTGTATGTTATGACGAGGCTTTAAGCGATTAAAAAGGTTTCCGAAGCACAATAACAAACCTTTAACGAACCCCTCCAACCATGTAAAAATAACAAAATTACCCCTTCATTGACAATATTTTATGCGATCTCATAAGAGTTATATCTAACTGTTCTATTTCCGGCACTTGTGTTCCGCTTTCTGACTGAATTTAAGCCAAGGTTGTTTATTAAGGTTAGTACTCTGGATGCGCTTCAATGTACCATTAATTTTGTCTTCATAGCAATGGACACTTAAAACCCTCATACCCTAACTGCTTAATTTAGGAAGCTGAAGTGACAATGTTGTTTGTGAGAGGGTGGAAGGATTTTCTCCTCTTCTTGGCTGTAAAAGAAGACATTTTCAGTACATCCAGAGTATCTAACCAACATAAACAACCTTGATTAAAGCCATTCCCTTGTAAATACATCTTTCATACTCGCGGTTCATAAAATTCTATACAGTGGTAAACAATATAACGGTAGAAAAGGTGCATTCTTATGTGTATGTAAGGTGGTAGGCGATTTTATCAATATAATGAAGACGACTTTTAATTTATCTTGATCTATATAAAGCTTTTAAACAGCCTGGATACACAAAAGGATTGAAACAAAGAGAAGCTGTCGATTAAAAAGCTTCTTTTTAATTGCTTGTAAAAATGTATATCTAATAAAGTGTGGAAGACGATGCCTGGCCGCGCTAAACAAGTTCCACAAGTTTCAACAGAATGAGATAGAACGGATACGGGGCACAGTACTGAGAATCATCTACACGTGTGATCTCGATAAAACTATTATTCTGAACCCCTCTAGTAATAAGTTGTAAGAAATATATATACTGGAAGTTATTTATGCGTTTTTTCATTAGAGTCCGACTCACGTCCTCTATAAAAGCTTGTTAACCATTAAAACTTAAGAAAAAAGTTGTCTTCATTTTATTGCTTTAATCGCCTACCACCGTTGATATTTATATATTTAAAAATGATTTATCCTTAAAAAATAATTTTAAAAATTCTAGCTGCCTTTTTTCATTCTTTCTTGTATTCTCTTTTGTTTCTTTTTCTACTTATTTTTTCATTTTCATTTTTCTTTAATACACATGAAAAAGAGAAATGAAAAGGAAAAGAAAAAGAAAGAGAAAAAATAGAAAGGAAAAGAAAAAGAAAGAATCAGGATGAAATATAGATGGAAAAATATAAACTATTAAAGTAGTAAGAAATCGAACGGAAAATACAGAGAAAGAAAAAACGGAAAAGTAAGAATAAAGAAGAAAATAAAGAAGAGAAAGAGAAAGAAGGAAATAGAGATAAAAAAGGAAAAAGAAACATGAAATAAATAAATAGAAAGAAAAAAATGAGTGGAAAGAAAGAGAGAAAAAGCAAGTAACATAAAGAAAGAGAAAGAAAAAGTAGAAAAGGATAGGAAAAAGGAGATAAAAAAGAAAAACAAACAAAGAGAAAAAAGTAGAGAAATTGTGTTTTTCTGCATGCTATTATGTAATCAAAAACTGATGGAAAAAGTTTGATTTTAAAAGCAATGAAAATTGCAAATAAAAAAATGCTAGTAGAAATATTAAAAAAAACCTGAGATTTAATGTTTTACCTAATTCAAATTATTTATTAATAGTTACTTAGAATGTAGATTTTTTTTGATTTTATTACTTCCAATGTACGTTAGAGTTTAAATTTATTATCATAGTTTAAACCGCAAATGTGCACTTCTTCTTCTTGTTGAAATACACAGACCATAAAGTTTGGTGATATATCATTTGCAATAATGGTTTTACTGAAATTATTCATCTGAACTAGGATGAAACGTAGCTACACTCTACCTACACTCTACCTACTGCAGGTCAAATTAAAGTAATTTTCTTGTTATTATATTTAAATCTATATTTGGGTTTGAATTGGATTCAAACGACCTAGGTAAAATGCCATAGGGTCAAACGACAAATGGTAAAACGACCTAGGGTCAATCAAACGACAAACGGTCAAAAACGCGACATTAAAGGGTTAAAACGACATAAGGTCAAAAAGTGCGACAAACGGCAACATTTCATTTAAACTACTTTTGGTTAATTTGAACTATTTTTATGTTCATTATGTCGATTATTTTTCGACGCATTCGTAAATAGTTGATATTTCTTAATATTTTTGATTTAAAAAAAAAAAATTTCGCTGGCGCAGTATTTTCGAACATTCCTGGAAAATATGAAAATGTCGTCTTCATTAACAAAAATCCTCGAAACAGGAGTAAATGTTTTCAAAAGTAACTCTCAGCTCATGAAAAATACAAAATATTATGAAATATCAACTATTTACGAATGCGTCGAAAAATAATCAACGACTACTGCTTGTAATCTCTGAATGATTTGTTTGGAATTAAATTGATTCGTTTACGATCCGAGTTGAATGTTGCATCTTTCTGAATTTGTATGGACACTACGTTCTTCGGTATTAGTCGTTTTTAACAATTTTCTCCTTAAATACGCAACAGATAGAAGTAAGATTAGTATCGATTAAAAGCGCTTTTTTATCGCATTAAGCCAATAACCCCCCTTCATTTTCGCGAACACACCCTTTAAAGAAATCTTTTTTGATAAGCTGATAAGAAAATAGAATAAAAATCCATTTCATAAATTGGCACAATATGCTTACATACAGTGTATCCACGACAAAGGATGAGACTTGAGAGAGGACTGAAACCTTGTTTCTTATTTTGCAAAATCATTTTATAAATGAAACATTGTTAAATATTATAAAAGGAAGAACACCAAGTTCAACATTCAGTTCATTATTATATAAAAAAAAGGTTGCAGCTGTCGTCAGTAAGTCTAATCTTTTGTGGGCAACCCTGAATTTAAACTGCTAAAATTGTTGAAAAGATCAGTTGTTTTTAGTTCGGTTGTTTTTAGTTCGGTTGTTTTTAGCTCGGTTGCTTTTCGTTCGGTTGTTTTTAGCTCGGTTGCTTTTAGTTCGGTTGTTTTTAGCTCGGTTGTTTTTAGTTCGGTTGCTTTTAGTTCGGTTGTTTTTAGTTCGGTTGTTTTTAGTTCGGCTGGTAAATCAGGAAAAAAAAATTTGATTTAGTGCATTTTTGAATGGATGGCTAGTTTCATGCAGAAATTGTATATGTGAGACTAAACCAAAAACCCTAAAAGAAAGGGGAGGGGGGTCTAAATTTTTTAAAAAGTTCAATTAACCCTATTCCCGCTGGGGGGGGGTCAATTTGACCCCCCCCCCTGTAGTTTTTTTACATAACTCAAAAAGTATTGGTCTGAGGCTGTTGAAATTTTCTGACTTTTCTTACATACCCAAAGCCCTCCCTTTAGGCCTAAAACCGGGCTTTAATACTAACTGCCTGAGTCCTCAGGCACACTGCCTGAATGACTGCTTTTGCCTGTAACAAACTAAATCTTTGTTTTGACCCACTTTCACTTATCAGATTTTGATAAAATTTAGCTTTTTGGAAAGCCTATGACATAAGGAAACGGATTGCACAAGTTTTGCGAAAAAAAAATTGCAAATTTTTTGCAAACAGCCTGTCAAAGGAAATTTGCACATTTTTAGTTTTTCTTGATTAAAAATCAGGTTATTTAAAATTTTGCAAAAATTTTTGCATATTTGAAATGGCATGGTCAAGGGCTTTTCAAAAATGTATAATTTGTCATTTTTTGGACAAATTTTTTTTTGCAAACATTTTTACTATAAAACTGGATTTTGCGATAAAAAATTCAATTTTCGCAAATTTGCAAATTTTTTTGCAGATTCTAAAAGTAGAGCATAAGAGCTTTCTAATGATGTATCATTTGTCATATTTGGACATAAAACATGGGATTTAGAGGGGGGGGTCAAATTGACCCCCCCCCCAGCGTATCCTGGTTTTCAAGTACCCCAGCAGGGATAGGGTTAAGTTTTTGACAAAACTATTTCTTTGTTTTCTTTATTTTAGCTTGTTCTAAAGCACATCATGCAATGGCCTCACAACAATCAGAAAATTTTTCTCTTATTCTCAGAAATAGGAATTGTATTTTTTTTTTGGGGGGGGGGGATTGGGAGCATTTTAAAACATTCAAGGTGTTTTTTTTAAAGATATACAAGACACAACAATCTAATATTTAAATATATACAGAGAGTTACCCACAAAGAATAAGACTTCAGAGACAAATGTATACGGTTTGTTTAAATTTATTTATGATTTTCTGAAACTGTAAATTTGTTTGTTTCTTTGTCAAGATATTGAATAAGCCATTAGGTTACTTTATCTAAGACAGAATATATATATTAACCTGGGGACTTTTTTAAGAGTTTCCAGTCGTCCTCACAGTCTCATCCTTTGTGGGTAACCCTGTACTTGGCAATTGTCTTTCTGTAGTCTGTATATAATCCAATAAACGTCAAAATGGTTCAACCGATCCTACCCTTATTTTGTGTGGCAATTCACGTCATCACATGACCCAAAGGAAGGTTTATAAGAGATTTGAATGGAATGGAAAAATGTGAATTGTTAGATTTTTTAAATTTACCAATTTTATCAGAATTTAAAACATCTTAAATATATTTTTCGCATAGACGTCAAGTTTATAAAGTAAGATGAGGGGTAATGAAAGTACAGTTTTAACCCCCCCCCCCCCCTCCTTCTCCAACCAGGGTTAAACCTAGTTTAGTGCAGCAATGTTTACCAGTAATAAAAATTATCAATTTCACACCGCTAAGAACAACAAATATTTTGCACGGTTGAGGGGATACTTTAGAGCGCACTTTACGTAAATACTACTTAACAGTTGTTTACAGTTCTTTCACTATTGGACATTAAAAACACTTGATCCAGCTTTATCAAAGGGGATAAAGATTAATTAACCCCCCTTTGGATAAAGTTGAATCGCCCCTTGGATCCAACATCATCCATGGGAGAGATCCAAATTTATCCAAGGGGGATTCAACTTTATCCAAGGGAGAGATCCAACTTTATCCAAAGGGGGGGGGGTCTAACATTATCCAGGGGGGGTTCCAACTTTATCCAAAGGGAGATCCGTCAGCTATATACTGTGTGTCGAATCTAACTTTAGACAAAAAGGGTCTAACTTTTTCCAATGAAGATTCAACTTTATCTAAGAGAAGGGGCAGGGGGGCAACTTTATTCATGAGGAAAAAGGGGGTTGGGGAGGTCCAACATAAGCTATAAAAACCTGGGCACGATTGATTCAACCGTTTGACGTTTATTGGATACAACAGAAAGAAAAGCAAAGCAAACAGAAGGGGAGGTGCTTTCATCCTTTTTCAGATAAACCAATTATTTTAAGATAAACCAATTATTTTAAGATAAACCAATTATTTTAAGATACTATTTGTGCAGGTTCGAAAAATTAAAGAAAAAATACCTTTGGCATCTGAAATTTCCTAAATGCTTCATGAGAATTTCCTTGACCCCTATACCGGAAGAAATGTAAAATTGTTTGTTATACATTTTTGGTCTGAACAAGTAATTCTCGATTACAAGACAGTAAGAGCATCTTTGTTTAAGTTTAAATATTTTTATAAAATCTTTGTGCAGAAAAAATGATCTTAAAGATGTTATTACTACTAGTGGTTACATTTGTATGTAAATACGGCTTTGCCGTGAATAATAATGGTACATCAGGAAAAACCAGACAGCTGGGTAGGAAAAATTATTATGAAAATTACAAGAATTTGTCAACAATTTGTCAACGTCAAGTAGTTTTATTGAAAACGATAATAAAAAAAAATATAAAAATCCCTGTCTTATTACAGTACAATTGTTAACATTTCCATCTTATGGCAGTACACTTTTGAAATCCCCGTCTTATGGCAGTGCGATTGTTAAAATTCCCATCTTATGGCAGTACACTTTTTAAAATCTCCGTCTTATGGGAGTAAGATTGTTAACATTCCCATCTTATGTCAGTACACTCTATAAAATCCCCTTCTCATGCCAGTACACTTGTTAAAATCCCCGTCTTATGGCAATACGATTGTTAGAAATTCCTGTCTTATGCCAGTACACTTGTTAAAATCCTCGTCTTATGGCAATACGATTGTTAGAAATTCCTGTCTTATGCCAGTACACTTGTTAAAATACTCGTCTTATGGCAATACGATTGTTAGAAATTCCTGTCTTATGCCAGTACACTTGTTAAAATACTCGTCTTATGGCAATACGATTGTTAAAATCCATATCTTATTGCAGTACACTTGTTTAGGAGCTCTGTTTAATGTTGTGAATTTCCCGAATAATCCATGCCGAGGAACTAATAATTTGAACGGTACTTGCGTTGCTAACAGGTAATAAACAATAGGGGGGACTGTTCTGCAATTTATTGTACAATACAGTAATGAACTAACTGTACAATACTTTTCTGTACTGTACAGTACAATACTTTACTATACAGTTTGAATACCGTACTATTCAGTATAAATACTATACTATACAGTACAATACTGTCCTACATACTCAGTACAATACTGAACTACATATTCAGTATAATACTGTACTATACAGTATAGTACTGTACTGAACAGTACAGTACTGTACTAAACAGTACAGCACTGTACTAAACAGTACAGTACTGTACTAAACAATTCAGTACTGTACTGTACTGTGATATACTATACTGGCCTGTATAGTACTGTACAGTGCTGTACTTTACTGTAATGCATTGTACTGTACACTGAAAAAAATTATAATTAACTTACTTTGTACAGTACACTTAGTCAACCCAGTACACCATAATACAATTTTACATACCAAATACAGTTTACTTAATTAAACTGGCAAAGTAATTGTTTCGCTACGCCTAGGCTTAGCTCATAACAAAGCAATATTCAAAACCTTTCTAATTTTTACCTAAGAATCCTCTTGCTAGGGGGATTGGAATCCCTGTATTTATCTCCCATATTCCTCTCTGGAAGTAAAACAGGTTGAAGGATTCAATCTGAACAAGAGAAACTATCTTACTACCAGAGAAAAAATACTGTATGACTAAAAGGAATATTTACAATTATATCAAACGTTCATATAAATAAAAGGAGCCCAGTTGGTAAAAAATCTTCATGTCGGGCTAAAAAATATTGAATGACTAAAAAAGGAACCGTATTTACAATGGTAACCCCTAGTTTAGTACTAACCTCAACGTGACTGGCAAGATCTCTAGTTAAAAATCAGAAAAAACTATACTCGTCAAAACCTTTTCAATTCTGAAACATTAAAGCCATTTAAGCTTATTCTCGTCGATAAAAATATGCATTTTACAACACTAAAACTACGTATATGCTTATTACTAGAGAACTGATCCAACACTGAGTAGTACTAAACCCGGCAGCTGCCTATACAGTACAAAAAACCAGTTTTCTGCTTCATCCATACTCCTTATACGCACACAACTTCCAGGGCCGTCACAACTTATATACCCACAGGGGCGTCAATCCACTCGCACAAATGCGTGCGAAACACTGCCCGCCAGAAAAGAGAAAAATAATGAGGAAACCCCGAATGACCATCAAAATTTGGTATAAATTGGAGTCAATCCCCATCTCTACAAAATGTTCAATGCCCATCCCTAATCACCCACACAAAATAACCAACAGATCAGCAAAACAACTTTATTTTCTTCAATAAAACAGCACTGGTTCAATGTTCATAATCTTAGAACTCAAAATCATATTTCTCCATCTCCGCAGGAATCTCAAACTGAAATTCTTCTCCATTCATTCCAACAGGCTCATCATCCTCTATGACTCTCCTATAACCCTCGATCATCTCATCATACGTTAGTACCCTCGGAGTCAAGGATACCCTGTTCCTAGATCTAGCTCTTCTCCCAGAAGAGGAAGGATTCAACCCAGGATTAGGGTTCTTCGCAACCTTGCTTGCTCCAGCCTTACTCTTCTCTTGACTCAACACAGACTCCGCTCTAGGAACCTCTGGAACCCTGTTAGATTCATCCTTGCTCTCCCCTTGATCCAACACGGGCTCAGCTCCAGCCACATCACTTAGTCCAGGATCAGTTCTCCCAGGCTCTTTACCGGAACCACCTGCTCCAGGTTCTCCAAGAGCTTCAGAGTTCCCCACTGCCCTGGTTGAACTATGCCCAACCTGCGCGCCATCAGCCTGCACATCATCAGTCTCATCCCTGGTTCCACTCCCGGTCTCAAAGGATCCAGGCTGGACAGGGACAAGCACCGAATGACCTGCATTCTTACGATCAACCTTCCTCCTCTTGGCAGCTCCTTTCTTTACTCCAGTTCTGGACTTAGATCTAGACCGGCCTCGTTTAGTACCAGGTTTAGTTCTCCTCTTCCACACAGGGAGCTGAGGCAAACCCTCTCTCCATCTAGTCCTCTCCTTAAGGTTCCAATCTACTCTAATCTCTTCCATCCAGGCTACCCGATCCCTCCTGATAGCAACCTCAGTTTCACATTTCTCAAGAGCATTCTTCTCCTCCTGATAAGTCTTCTCAATTCCTTCATTCAATTCCTCTTCCAACCTGATTACTACCGGAGCAGGTTCATCGAATATCCTCAAGAACATCAATCTCAAGGCGTCATACAGACCCTTGTAGAACAATCTGAACCCCGAATTCCTCATCATTCTTGTGAAAAAGAACTTCAGTCTAGACGGATTCATCCTCCCCCATTCCAATATCGACCATCTTTGGAATCTCTGAATCCCAGTACATAATCTACCGATCCGAGTACTATGGACCACGCTGGGATCAAAATCGATCAACGGAACAGAGATAGAACCAGGTCTAGAGAACCCTCTACTGCCAGTAACAGGTTCTGTCCAAGACTGAAACCCAATCTCCTCTGCTGACAAGCCGAACCTAGCATATTCAAGATCCGCTTCAGTGGGAACCCTGATAACTCTATTATCTGACCACTGTATATTCGCTCTAGCCAAGATCCTGATCTGTACCAAGAACCATTCCCTACATTGAATCAAATATCTGCAACCTCCATGAGTTATGGACGGCCATGCTCCAAGCAGTCTAGTCCACAACTTCACATACTTAGGAGAATCTTGACACAATTTATCCCTTGCATCCCGAAACCTGAGAGTGCGGAATAACTCTTCTCTGGTACCAGCTCTAGCCTCTGCATCCTGATGGTATTCTACCCCTTCTAAACTAAGCACCATCCAATCCAGGAACCAGTCAACGGCCTCTTTCTGCTCACACTTCAGGAACCAGCAGACAATATCCGGATCAGGATACAAATCCCTTAATAAAATTCCAGCTAGAATTACATAGGCCATGAATCCGAATCTTACATCTCCAATCCCATAAATACAAAGGGATTCAGGGATCTCAGACCATCTCAGACCCCACATATCATCGCCAGTAGATACGGTTTTGTTGAGCAAGGTTCCTATGACCTGCACTCCCAGAGCAGTCATATTTCTGGCATGGAACTTGTATCCAGCAGCAATAGACAGTGCAGCAAGATCAATAAATCCATTACTTAGCTCCACAGGTTCATCTGCTAATAACGAATAGAACTCCTCAATCCCTCGGACATCTCTCCGGATACCAAGTCCGGCAGATACCGGGAGATTGCGGAGTATCTTCAAAATCCCCTGTTGAACTGTCATCCGTTCCAAGAAATATATTCCGTCTCTGTTTCTGTGCATATCCAAAGAGATCACAGCCATCCAAGTGATCCCATTACCAAACATGATCTTCCCTGGTATCTGCTTGTACCCATCCGCTCCATATCTTGCTAAGGATTCCTTGGTTGGCTTCTTCTGCAGCAAGGCACCCGGAGCGCCTATCTCAACCTTGCCCGCCATTCTCAAGGTATCATGATATGTGGCTTTCACGTCTTCAACATCTAAGGATACAACACAAGACCCGAACCTTTCCTGATCCAGCTCAAACTGCTCCTGCATCCACAGACGAACCTCATCAATCTCCCCTTCAGACGAAACACCACATATTAACTCCTTCACTTGCACTTCTTGAGTCATGTTCCAGCTTAACCCCCGATGAGACTGGAAACTCTTCAGATCCTCTAGTTTTGGAAACATCCAACCTTCAGAATTCTTCACATCTTCAACAAGATAATCCAGCAACGGAGCTCCTACTGGAAGATAATCCTTCTTCTCTCCGAATTTAGGAACATTCAGTTGATCGGGGCTGACATT